>NC_072789.1:15279102-15582669 GCF_022539595.1 Amphiprion ocellaris | reverse complement strand
GTGTGTGTGTGTGTGTGTTTGTACGGCTATCATGGTGAGGACCAGCGTGAATTTTTAACCCTTGGAGTGAGGACCAAACTACAAAGTGAGGACATTTAGGCCGGTCCTCACTTTATTTTCACTGCAATGGCTTCCAGAGGTCATATCTGTGCTTCTGACAAAGTTTCAGACTGGTCCTCACAAAAATAGTAAACCCTAAAAAAATACACACACTTTGGTGTGTGTATATATTCTGAGTACACACACTTTTTACTCTCTATTGCCCCCTACTGTACTGTACCCAAGTGAGAAAAATCGTTTCTCCACTCTCTAGCGGCCTCTAAAGGCCTCAGCCAGAAAAATATATTTTGCTCTCTGGCTCCCTCTTTGGTCATTGCAGTTACTGCAATGGCCTGAGCCAGAAAAATATGTTTTGCTCTCTGGCTCCCTCTTTGGTCATTGCAGTTACTGCACCCATGCGACCATAACAATAGAAGGAGACAGAGGATTGAGTTCAATGAAGTACATTGCATGGAATGGCATGGTAGTTTAATATTTATGTCTCACTTTACAAATAATTTAAAAAAGAGTTTGAATTTAATTGACTTACATTCATGATAATGAGTCTCATAACCTAAAACCTCTTTCAGTGTAAACCTCACATGACTTGTGTTCGACTTGTGTTCTTCTTCATGTGTAGGCTGCCTGTGAGAAATGTCTGTGACCTTACGGCCTATCAGACAGCATATTAAGGAGGTTTCATTCTCTGTTTTACTTCTCAGCACAGTCGGTGCACAAGAGAAGGGTGTACAGTTCAGAAAGAATCTGTTTATTGTCACTATACTCAATATAATGTACTTATTATTGGTATTTTTCAAATAAATTACAGAATTTAAGCATAAAAATAAAACAGTGTGTGACAGTATGAAATACAAATAAGGAATTTAAATAATTTGTGATCACATTACACTACCATTGTCACTAAGTGGCTGGTGTTTCTGACTCTGGTGCACCCTGAAGTAGCTTTCCCTTTTAGAATATTTACACAGCACTTCTATTATTTATTTACAGTATGAGCATGTACTATTACAATTGTGCTCATAAGTTAGCATACATTGGCAAATTTGTGAAATATTGTACATTTTTTCTGAAAATATATTTGATCATGGAAAAACATTTCTTTCAGTTAGGGTTAGTGGTCAGATAAAAGTTATTTACTATCATGAAAATGTATTTGCTCTGATCATTCCTGTTTTCATTAAATAACAGTACATATTTATAAATTGTGGGTATGTAAACTTATGAGCACAACTGTAATTGTGGTCTAAACTGCTGAGCAAGTAAACAGGTGTTAAAAGAGGATTTTACATATGCTGAGGTAAAGATAACAGATATTAAAGATGTATAGTTTTAGGTGTATGTTCTTTACATGTGACAGCTATGAATGCATTAGAAGCTGATTTCCATAAAAATGAAGATGAGAAATGATGTGTCAACATTAATATGTCAAGCCTTGCAGAATCAATTCCAAATGAGCACCTAAACATGTATGTTTAGGTGCTCATACATGACTTACTGAGATTTAAACTGCAACAATATTAACTCTTACACAGTATATATGGAACAAGGTTTTTAATCAGACCCCAATGGACATCTCTGTTGGTTCACAGAGTTCTTTATTGAGAAGGTTGTTCAGAGATAATGAAACTTGATAATGTAGTTAGCATTGCTAACATAAATGCTAGCCATGCTAACTACAACAGCTTCCATGGTAAATTCAGTGTGTCTATTTTGCTGCATGATGTCATCAGTACAATGACCTCTGTTCAGACTGCTATATCTCCTTAATGAGAATAATATCTTTGTGTTCTTCACTGGTCACTTCAGTTTTTTTCCTACTCGAGCAAAATTGCACATTTAATGTGACCATTTGAAGTGTTGAGCTTCATTCATTAACTTTACTTTGCTCATGGAAAAAAGACAAACTTGACTTTTGCTGTCCTGGTGCCTGACGGGGAAACTAAAAATAAAGGTTGGGTTCTCTGCATCTCTTATCTCTCTCTCTCTCTCTCTCTCTCTATGTCACTATTGATATATATGGACACTATTTGAGATACATTTCAAAAACTATGCTGGATTGCTCTGAATGTTGCAAGGTCTTCAGAGGATGCCTTGTATACAGAGGTTTTATTGAGAGTGAAATATCTTCACCTATTAGATGGATTGGCATAAAATATATCACAAACATACAGGTAATACTCAGGATGAAGTACAGTAAGTTTAATGATCATTTGACTACAGACTGAAAGTCTATAAACCTGGAAGGCCCTTCTGTTGTAACTACTGTGGAGAGAGTGCCCTATATTTTCTCCACAGTACAGTGTGATTACTCTTATTCATTTAAAGAACTGAAGACCACAGCATTTTAGTAATAACAATGTCAAGATACTGATAATGACATTGATAGCATCCAGAGTAAAAACCTGGTGCCTTCACTTAGCTTTTCTGCATTTTTAGAGAAATGTTATATTTTGTGGTTGTGCAGATGAAGCTATAAAACATTTCAAACAAAACATGTTTTACCATCAGCAGTAAAATCCATATTTATATCTGTGTCTAAACCCATAACCTCCTAATTGTTTCCGCTTTGCTCACATAATCTAGCACAAACACAGCTGGACAGAACTGAGAGATAATAAGGCTTTCTACCTACAGATTATTTACACTGGCATGCATCTGAAGAACAGTGCTTGGACTGCTTGTTGCTACGATATTGAAAATCCAGTTTTCTCCCTTAGACTAGCCTGCTTATCATTAAACACATATGAATTGAATGTTGAAAGAATGTACAGCAGCTACAGGGCAGGAACACTGTTCTATGTATAGCACATGGTCTCAGTGTGTGTTGCTCAGGGATCAGTGGAGTGAGTGGCAACTCCACCTGTACAGTTGAAGCCAAAATTATTGGCCTTCCAGAAATTATGGAACATTTTCCTAAAATTCTGCCCAATGTTTGTATCATTGATAAAGTTAATATAATCAAACATTCACCAGTGCTATTTAGTAGCTTTCGGTACATTTTGGAATGTAAAGTATTTTTTAGGCTTGCTTTTTATCAAATATAGTGAAAATGGAGTCATCAAAATATTATCCTTCATGTGAATGAATGAATGAATGAATGAATGAATGAATGAATGAATGAATGAATGAATGAATGAATTTATAAATGACTATGTATGTAAGAATGTATGTATGTATCTATGTATGTATGTATGTATGTATGTATGTATGTATGTATGTATGTATGTATGTATGACAGCAGCAAGGTTAATGCTGTATTATTGCAGTTTAGGCTGAATATTGTTGTTTAGGCTGAATACTGTAGTTTAGGCTGAATACTGTAGTTTAGGCTGAATACTGTAGTTTAAGCTGAATATTATAGTTTAGAGTGAATACTGTAGTTTAGGCTGAATACTGTAGTTTAGGGCCGAATATTATAGGTTAGGCTTAATACTGTAGTTTAGGCTGAATATTATAGTTTAGGGTGAATACTATAGTTTAGGCTGAATACTGTAGTTTAGGCTGAATACTATAGTTTAGGGTGAATACTGTAGTTTAGGCTGAATACTGTAGTTTAAGCTGAATATTATAATTTAGGCTGAATACTGTAGTTTAGGGCTGAATATTATAGGTTAGGCTTAATACTGTAGTTTAGGCTGAATATTATAGTTTAGGGTGAATATTGTTGTTTAGGCTGAATACTGTAGTTTAGGCTGAATACTGTAGTTTGGGCTGAATATTATAGTTTACGGTGAATACTATAGTTTAGGCTGAATACTGTGGTTTAGGGTTAATACTGTAGTTTAGGCTGAATATTGTAGTTTAGGGTGAATACTGTTGTTTAGGCTGAATACTGTAGTTTAGGCTGAATACTGTAGTTTAGGCTGAATATTATAGTTTACGGTGAATACTATAGTTTAGGGTGAATACTGTAGTTTAGGGTGAATATTATAGTTTAGGGTGAATACTATAGTTTAGGCTGAATACTGTGGGTCAGAGAGTTTTGTGTTTCTGCAGCTCAGCCTTCACTGATGGCCCATCATGGGGAGGGGTTCCCCCCTGCACCTTCACTGCTGCTGCCTCTCCAGTCTTCACTTCTTCACTTTTCTGCAGGAACCTGCCCTTCCCCCACCTTTCAGTTTAACATGTTTGATTTAGTTTTTTTGTTTAAAAAAGTAAAACTTTTGAATGCACAGCTTTAACTCATTGCTAAGTATGTTTATTCTGCAGTGTTGTTACTGTTACTTCACCAAAGAATTTCCAACATTGATAATGGGTGTTAACTACTGTTAAACTTCAAGAGAGGGACTTTACTGTTAACATTCAGATTTGACAGTTAATTCAGTGAGTTTCCAGCTCTGCAGCCAGTAAACAGTGTATACATGCTGAGGTGAATGCTGCTGTTTAGGGTGAATATTGTGAGCAGTTTCTGCTGCTCCTTAAGTGGTGGCTGATGGCCCATCAAGGGGAGGGGCTCCCCCCCTGCACCTTCACTGCTGGTTTCAGGGTGAGGCTCCCCTCCTCCACCTTCAGGACCAGGCTCCCCTGCCTTCAGGGTCAGGCCCCCCTCCTCCACACTGCAGGGCGAGGCTGAACAGCAACAAGCAGGACTAACGCTGAAGAGCAGTTGTGGGATTTAAACTTTGAATCATCAGTGGAAGGCGATTTTAGCAAACAGCGTGTAAAGGTAAGACTGAAACCTCAGATTTCTGTTTTTTCTAGTCTGTTACTGCTGTTTATGTTAAACTATTGTGCAAAAAAGAAACTTATCACATTTGAGTTTTTATTGTAAAACAGGGTTGTTAACTTCAGTTAAGTTGTAGTCACTTATAACTACTAGTGTAATGTAGATTTTTTTGTATAATAATGTGAATTTTAAGCAAGATTGAACTGACCCAGAGCTATAATCAATATAGTAGAAGGGGATTTTAAATTTGACGAGATGCTTCTATTTTAACTGGTGCAGCTTTTCTACTGTTTACAGTATTTAGCAGGCCAGAGAACTGAACTATGAAGGCAGTTTAACACAGTCAGGCTTTATTTGTAGAATTCAGCTCGACAAAAACTAAAACCTGTCAGTTAACAGGTATGAAGGTGGTTATGAACTTGTCACACAAATAGTAGAGTTTAAGGCATCATTTGACTTGTTTTCTGCACTAAATGAGTCAATGTTGTTCAGATGCTTCAGTCAACAGGTTGTTTTAATGGAGAACTATGAGGAACATACCTAATTTATGATGGTAAAAAGATACTATTGGAAATGTGATAGGAATGCTGGTAGAAAACTGATAAATGTGTGTAATGAATTTATTTTATTGATGAATGCAGCCAAATATTTCTACCCGACAGCAGCAGATATTTAAACATGATATTGTACTGAAGTGCATGTAGGTCGGACACTGTATCATAATGAAGGAAATCACTTTAATTTGAACTAAATCAAAGTGAAACTAAAGTTACTGATTAATATTCTCTGTAATGAATACTGATAAATAATCAATGTTCTAACCAGTGTTCTATCCGCTGCAGTACCAGCAGAGTAAACAGACTTGACAACAAATCAGAATGAAACACATTTATGCGTTTTCTGCATTACCAACCGCATACATGTCAGTTCCCACGGCAACGTGATTCATCCAATGTGTGATACTGCAACAGCTTCACTCAGTGGTTTTAGCAATGTACAGATTGGCAAGTTTACAGATAAAACCTATTTCATCAGCTGAGAATTTGTATCGCTCATAAAAAATTGTCAGGAAACACTTAGTAAACTAACAACTGAACATAACCTGAGCTGGACCAGGTTAGTTCCAACACATCAGTAACCATGGAGATCTAGCTCCACGGCATCAGTAACCATGGAGATGTAGCTCCACAGCATCAGTTACCATGGAGATCTAGCAGGTTTAAACAGAGCCACTTTCACTGAAAACTCTGACTTAACGCTCAAACATACCTGCTAGCCCATTAATCTCACTTCATAATTCAGCCCTCAGGAAACACACAGACCAACTGCATGAAAGTTAGGCCGCGAACATAATTCAGACTAAATATGGTTCCAGTTTCATCAATGGGCTCCAGACGTGCATGAGAATGGCCCTGACACCATTTAGGCCTAGATTTAATATCCTGGCAAGACAAGCTACAGCTCAGTTCTGTCACTAAGCAACAGAACATACATACATTATTGACCTTTCATTCACTGCAGAGGACGAGGGGTCACTTTGTGTTCTGTTGTTTTTCAGATGGAGGTTCTGACCTCTCATCCCCCAAAGAGACATGAGCCCTGCAGTGAGAATGGGAATTCACATTCAGATGGTGAGTGACATGGAGTTTATAGTCTGTAGTCTATATCACAGCTCTGCCCACCATTTTATTGTCTAGTAATCATTTCATTAAGCTGAGCATGACAATGTAGATGATTAGTGAGTGCAGGCAAACTAAATGGGTTCATGCAGGCTGACAAAAAGATGTTAAAATTAACAGAGGTCAACACCATGAAGACAGATAAAGGTCATAAATACTAAAATAGAGGTCATAAATGCTACAGATAGTTACATTTTTTTTGCTTGTTTTCCAGATGGTGGTTCAGAACTCTTATCCCCTGAGATGAGATTGTGAGCCCTGCAGTGAGGACGGAAGTTCAGTTTTAGGATGGTGAGTGAAATGGCGTCTTATGATGTATACAAAAAACAATTTTCTTTGGCAAAGGACCCTGTTTGATGTTTCTATACTTCAGTTAAAAGAATCGCACTAGTTTTCTCAAGTGTATGAAGTACAAATGTTCATCCATTTTGTCAGCACAGTTTGATACTCATATACTAGTTATGTGGAGTGATGTTCATCACAGTAAATATCTAGTATGCCTTTTAATGTTAAATCATCATCCTGTCCTGCTGCTTGCAAGTTTTGACCAAAGGAAAGTAAATGTTAACAGCCAACTGTCCAGGTGGTGGTAATCAGATTTTACAGTCAGCACCTGATTACACATGGACCCTGAATATCCACCACACCTGAGACTTCTCTAATAGGTGCTATTGTCTGTCACCTGTATGTAGATCAAGCGTCCAGGAACACATCCTGGTTAAAAGAACCCCAACAAAAGAAGAAGAGGAAGAAAAAGAGAGGAAAACAGACCCAGACTGTGGAAGCTACAGGTAAGTTTTTCTTTAAACCCTCTCAAAGCTGTCCTTAAGAGCTTTCTGTGACTATATGTGCAAAAGGCTTGCAACAGAAATTGCAATTCATGTCCCTTAGAATTTTAATATGAGGAATTCTGGAGTTGGGCTGCACAGTGGCGTAGTGGTTAGCACTTTCGCCTTGCAGCGAGAAGGTCCCTGGTTCGCGTCCCGGCTTTCCCGGGATCTTTCTGCATGGAGTTTGCATGTTCTCCCTGTGCATGCGTGGGTTTTCTCCGGGTACTCCGGCTTCCTCCCACAGTCCAAAAATATGCTGAGGTTAATTGATCATTCTAAATTGCCCGTAGGTGTGAATGTGTGAGTGCTTGTTTGTCTGTATATGTAGCCCTGCGACAGACTGGCGACCTGTCTAGGGTGTCCCCTGCCTTCGCCCGAGTCAGCTGGGATAGACTCCAGCCCCCCCTCCGTGACCCTAGTGAGGATTAAGCGGTGCAGAGATAATGGATGGATGGATAATGGAATTCTGGAGTTTGCCCTTCAGTCAGATTGTGTATGTACACAGACATGAAAGTTGATTTATGTGTTACTGAATTATTTTATTCCTCTTTCAGCAAAGATCAAATATATCAATAAAGCTGCACATTCATTGTAGGAATAGCAGGTTTGTCTGACTACTCTGTGGTTGTAAGGGCTTGGTGTTACCTGGAAGTGACATCAGCTCATGCCTTGTGATGTATCATGAATCTGAAATTGTAGGCCTCTTTACACAGTTTTATGCTTCAGCTGTCGTCTTTTTATACACTGCGGAGGATGAGGTCTCACTTTATCTTTGCTCTTGTTTTCCAGATGGTGGCTCAGACCTCTCATCAGAATTGGATGGTGAGTGAAATAGTGTTCATCATGAAATACACAAACAATTTTCTTGTGATTCTCTGTTAATAAAAAGAAGAGCACTACTTTCCTCTCAAGTTTATTAATTAGGAAACACAATTTCTTCCCGTTTATCCATGCAGCTTATTATAATTATGAGATGAATGTTCCATTACAGAAAATATATTCTGTCATTTTTAATAGCTGTCTATTAAAGTAATATCCCTGTGAAGAGCTGCTGCCTCTGAATTTTAGCATGTGAACAGTTAACTGAACACACATTGTCCCTGAGATTTTATTAACAGGTGCTAATGTTTGTCTGTTACAGTTGTTGCAGTAGATCAGAGTCCAGGAACAAGACAGAAATGCTCACAGAAGAAGAAGAAGAAGAGAGGGAAACAGAATAAGACTGTGGAAGAGGGTGTGCTGAGTAAGTTCTTCAAAAACATAAACAGTCCAGAGTGTAATGAATTGAGCAGTTAGCTTTTTTGTGTTCATGCTCTGTGCTCATTTAATTTGAAATGAAGCATCAGTTACTACTACTACTCTTTAAGTGCCAAGCTACAATTAATTTATTATTATTATTATTATTATTATTATTATTATTATTATTAAGAATAATAATAATAATAATGTTTATTATTATTATTATTATTATTATTATTATTATTGATAATAATAATAATAATAATAATACATTTTATTTCTGACACTTTTCAAAACACTCAAAGACTACATATAAATTCAGCAAACATTAAAATAGAGGACCATCTATCTGCTTCTATACATCAATAACTGTGTGACTACACTGTACTTCAAAACTACAGTTATGTGTTCTCTGTGACTAATTTTGAAGCCATTCTTTGTCTTTTCTGTCTTTGCTGTTTATAGAGAAACCTGTTTTAAAGGTGAAGAGACCATGGAGTGACGCTGAAAGGAGTGCGACGAGTTCCAGGGAAAGAGCCCTGTCTACAATGTCTTAAAAAGGAGAGCGCCTTGGATGGAAGATCCTGGAAGGACATAAAGAACTTTGTGTACAACACAATAGTCGCTTTGAACTGCAGGTCTGCTAGGAAGCAACTTGCACTTTGAAGATCTTCAATGTACAGTACAATACATGTTCTAGTTATCAATTTAATAATTAGCACTTTCATGCTTGTTGATGCTGTTTGGATTGTTCTGCATTGTTGTAGTTCATGGCGCTAAGGTGCTTGAATGTGCAATTAACATTTATTTACAGTCAGGCAATTTCAAAATGTTCACACATATTATACAACAAATGCTTAATGAAGAAAGCATTTCCAAGGCGATATCTTTGGATTTATTTTGTCAAAGTTTAATGGCATGGGATGAATTAAAGCAGCAGCTGAGTTTGAACTGGCTGAAATAAATAAATACGGTGCTGGTCACTGGAATTGGCACAAGTACATTGTGTCTTTGTGCACTGTTTATGGTGACAAAATTAGTATGTAGAGTTAGTATTCTGCTTGTCTATTCTCCTCAAACTGTACAACTCTTGTCTACAACATTTAAACTTACATATTATTCAATTATTTGTCTGCACTGTAAAATTTAAATAGTAGCAAAGTATGATTATGATAGCCAAAGTCATAATGTAGTTCTATGCTCTAATAAGAAATGACCTCAACTGCACCCCCTGCTGGGCGAACCCCATAGCACACCCTACAAAAAAGTTCTCACTTCAGTGGTAATCTGTGATTGACTATACTGATTTTTATTCTTTGTTTTTTGAGGAATCTGAGGTGATAACTGGAATCAGGGAGCCACCTACTGTCGAAATGTAACATTCATTTCTCTCTAAGTATAGCAGAAAGGGTGGTCCTCACTTCCTAGGTTAATATACTCGGATCTCACTTTGGTGCCCATACAAGAATGTGTGCGTGTGTGTGTGTGTGTGTGCGTGCGCCCGTGTGTGTGTGTGCGTTGCATTATTGTAGAATATGACAGCAGTTTTGAGTTAGCTGTATTTATGTTGTGTGTCTGAAGGGGTAAAGTTCATAGTATTGTCATGATTAAGCGTTTGTGTGACAACTGTATAGGATAGGGGGCTGTATGTGTCGACTGTGTGACTTTTTTTCACTTCTTGACAATAGTGGTGTATAAATCCCGGTGGTGAGTGTTTCATGTTGCCAGCCATGAACTGTATTGTAATAATTAAGATGTTATAATATTGTAATAATGTAATATTTTGTAGATGGGCTGGTATTTCTGCATTCTGTCTGGTATTTTCCAGCTGTTTTCCTGTGTGTTTGTGTGTGCTGCATTATTGTAGAGTATGATAGCAGCTGTCTTGCCTTGGCTGTATTTATATTGTATGTCAGAATGCTTAAAAGTTCATAGTAATGTCATGATTAAGCATTTGTGTGGAAACTATATATGACTAGAGGGCTATATGTTTTTTTTCACTTGTGGACATGAAGTGTATTGTAATGTAATGATTAAGCATTTGTGTAGAATATTTTGTAGATGCATTGCGGCCTGTATGTCTATATTCTCTCTGTGTGTGTGTGTGTGTGTGTGCGCGCGCGCCGCATTATTGTGGAATATGACAGCAGTTGTCCTGAGTTAGCTGTATTTATGTTGTGTGTCTGAAGGGGTAAAATTCATAGTAATGTTATGATTAAGCATTTGTGTGGATCGTAGGTGACTAGACTGTGTGTCTATACCATCTGACATTTTTTTCCCTCTTTTCTAGGATGCTTTGTGTAGATCTTAGTGAGTGTTTCATGTTGGAGTGTTAAAATGATGGTGTGAAGTGTTGGCTGTAAAGAATTTGTAGTTCTGTAACTGTGTAGGGGTGAAAGTGTTTTGTAATGTCCTGATTTAGCATTTGTGTGTGAACATTTGTAGATGACTAGTGGGCTGTATTTTTCTACACTGCGTGATTTTTGGGAGAGGTCTTTTCAAGGAGGCTTTGTGTAAAACTGTCTGAGTGTTCCATCTTGGTGTATTAACATGGTGTTTAAAAGCATGATACGTTGTCAAGTGTTTGCTGACCTGAATTTTTATGTATGATGGGGTAAAAGCTTTTGCAATGAGTAAGCATCTGTGTTTACATTTGTATAGAATGGCTCGCGGCAAGTCCCAGCGTCGCTCCCAGGCTGCCAAGAAGCGAATGGAGGTTCGGCGTTCTCTGAACATCGAACCCCAGGAACCTCCCACTTCCAGTCGTGCACGTATGTAGCCCAATTGTACAACTATTTTATGTTGTATTTTTAAGTGTTGTCCTGTTCATGCTTTGTGTTAGATACATGATTGATCTGCATGCCATGTGGCTTTAGAGTCATACATTATTTGTAAAGCATGGATTTTCAGTATTTTGGTGTTGTGTGTTTTTATTTTAGGCAGAGGTACAGGGTACCGTCATGCTGTGCAGAAATGGCCAACTTCATCGTTGACTGGACGAAGCCACAAGTTGGTCATTCCAGCCGAGTCACCGCACAAAAAGGTATGATTGTTGTAGAGTGGTTGAACATGATATCCAAATACTGTTACGTTGACATTAATTGTGGAAAATGTGTTTGTTCTAGTTTGTGCTGCTCATCGGTGACTCCCACCTTCGAAGCTTCGCCGATGGTTTTGTGGAGATGCCAGAGGGGGGCCTGTCCTTCGGTGTACAGTCGACACCAGGGGCCACTGCTGCTGAGCTGACGGCAGAGGTGGTGCACGCTGCTTTGCCACGTACACCTGCCGCTGTCTGTCTGCTCGACCCCAGTAACAACCTCACGGCCAGCAGAACCATCGAACATGCTTCTGCAGACTTTGGCAAACTTCTTGCCATAGTCTGCGCCAACTACGAAAACGTAAGCATATTTGCCAGTTATTTTGTGTTAATGTTATTGGTATTAAAAGCTATGTATTGATATAATACAGACGCTCCCCTACTTACGAACATTCGAGTTACGAACAACGGTACATACGAACATTTTTGCGGGTATGTCGAAAAATGTTCGGACAGAGATGCTGTAAGTTAGATTTTGTATTGCGCGCCTTTTTCCGAGTAGTGCTTCTTTCCGCCGCTAATACCGACGTGAGGCGCTGTGAGAGCTCGCCCAGCATCCACCCCGAATCCTGCTTCCTCTGCCCAGTTCGTCGCAGTGCCTGAGTGTGTAAACGTATCTCCAGCGCGCTAAGAACTTTGACATTTTTATTGTTAAATATCTCGTGCATCCATTATTCAATATGGATGGTGAAAAGCGAAAGGCTTCTAGTGAGAGTGGAAGTGTAAAGAAGAGGCAAGCCATTTCATTTGAAATGAAAGTGGCAATAATAAAGAAGCTTGATGCGGGTGAGAAAATGGTGAGCGTTGCACGTGCATACAACATGAATCGTTCGACCATCGGTACCATTTATAAACAGAAAGATCGCATAATGGAACACGTGAAAGGTGCAGTGCCGATGCAATCGACAATCATTAGCAAGAAAAGAGGGAAAATCTTAGAAGAGATGGAGAAACTTCTCACCATTTGGCTCGAGGATCAGCAGCAGCGGCGTATTCCTCTGAGCCTTATGCTCATTCAGGAGAAGGCCAAATCTATCTTTGAGGATGTCAAGGCTAAGGCTGGGGAAAGCGCTGCCGAAGAAACGTTTTCTGCCAGCCACGGGTGGTTTTCCCGTTTCAAGAAGAGGGCTAATCTCCACCATGTGGCCGTGTCCGGAGAGGCAGCATCTGCGGACAAAGAGGCTGCCGAGCGATTCCCCCAAGTGTTGAAGGAGATCATCGAGGAGGGTGGCTATTCGGCTAAGCAGGTCTTCAATGTCGACGAAACGGGTCTTTTTTGGAAGAAAATGCCAGAGAAGACCTACATTAGCCGTGAGGAGAAGACGATGCCCGGATATAAAGCGGCTAAAGACCGCTTAACCTTAATGCTTGGGGCGAATGCTGACGGGAGCTTCAAGCTGAAGCCGCTGCTAGTTTACCGGGCAGCTAACCCTCGAGCCCTGAAGAACGTGACGAAAAGCTCTCTCCCCGTTATATGGATGTCAAACATCAAGGCATGGGTGACACTCGCTGTATTTGAGGACTGGTTCTTCCACCATTTCATCCCAGAAGTGAAGTTGTATTGTCGGGAAAATGGAATTCCATTCAAGATCCTGCTGGTGCTGGACAATGCCCCTGGCCACCCCCCGCACTTGGATGATTTTCATCCTGACGTCAAAGTTGTATACCTGCCGCCAAATACAACTTCACTTCTGCAGCCGATGGACCAGGGCGTTATCGCCAATTTCAAGAAATATTACACCCGACGGACGTACAGGATGGCCTTGACAGCAGTGGATTCTGACCCCGAGATGACCTTGCGGAGCTACTGGAAGTCGTATAACATCTTTAACTGCATCAAAAACATTGAAGCATCATGGCGTGAGGTTTCCGAGGTCAACCTCAACGCCGTGTGGAGGCCTCTATGCCCTCAGTTCGTCAACGACTTCCGTGGCTTTGATCAGGAGGGCATCAATAAGGACATTCTCAGCACTCTTGTCGGGCTAAGTGAGAAACTCGAGCTTGACCTGGAGGAGGAGGACTTCGAGGAATTGCTTGAGTCCCATGGGGAGGAATTGAGTAACCAAGACCTCATGGAGTTGGAGGCTCAGCAACGTGTCGAGGAGGAGGAGGAGGACGAAACGCCTGTCCCCATGAAGAAATTCGAGACGAAACTCTTGGCCGAGGGGTTTTCGCTCATAGATAAAGCCATCGCACTCTTCGAGCAGCAAGACCCAAATATTGAACGTTGCACAAAGGTTGCAAATCAAATGAATGATGCCATACAGTGCTACCGCATCATTTATGATGAGAAAAAGAAGAAAACTGTGCAATCGTCGTTAGATCGCTTCTTTCGGCCAGTTTCTACTACACCCTCCAAGGAAGATACTCGTCAACCCTCATCTTCTTCTCCTGGACCCTCAACTTCTTCCTTCATTGATGTTACGGAGGAGGAAGTAACTCTTGAAGCCCATTCCAGCGACGACGAAGACCCTCTCGGCCCCATGATATAAAATCCTCCTCTTCCTCCTCCTCCTCCTCCATCATCTCCTTAAGCCTTCGAGTACATCTTCCAAAAGTAAGTTAAACTTCATTTTATTTATCTTATTACGTACATGTACATACTGTGTGTGTCTCTCTCTCTTCTCTCTCTCTCTCTCTCCAGTTGTACATGTACATATCTTTATAGAGCATATTATTTTATTAAATGTTTATTTTTCAGTACAAATCAATACAGGTTACTTATACAAGCCTTAAACATACTTATATAAACCTTAAACATACTTATATAAGCCTTAAACATACATTCCATACAAAATATAGCACTGAAGCAACTTACGAACGAATTCACCTTACGAACGATCGTTCGGAACGTATCTCGTTCGTAAGTTGGGGAGCGTCTGTACCTGCTGATGAATTCATATGGTTGATGTGGGAGTTTATCGAATTCTAATGAGAAAGAATTGTGTTCTACAGGTTGTTGTGGTGGACTTTCCTCCACGCCTGAACATTGATGTGCAGCTACAACAACTCTTCAGGGAAGAGTACCATCGTGTGGCTGCACGTATGGGTATGTACAATACTAGCACTTATAGGCATGCACACATCTGTGTAAATGGCTATGTAACAAATATTAAAGACATATTCTTGTGAAATTAAATATGACCTTTAATTGAGCCCAAAAATGTTCTTTCATAATGTGAATTTTGTTCTTAAAAGGTGTGAAGTACTTCTCTGCTGTGGACTACTTTCCAACGGGCCACCTTGACTTGTGGAGCAGGGATGGTGTAAGTACAACACAATGTTGTATCAGACCAAATGGAAAACTGTGCAATTGAAAAGACAAGCCTGTACATGCAAAGCAAGAATATGCAGTTAATTCTATCTGGCTGTTTCTTTCTGTAGGTACACTTGTCTGACACTGGGGGAATGCCTATCCTGGCGCAGTTGCTGTGGCATGCTTCCTACATGGTAAGCCTTGAATATTGGTTTATTTTGTTAGTGGGTAGTATTCTTACATTGATCTTGCATATGTATGATTTGTCAATATCTATGGCACACGTGTGTATTTCTGATTATACAAGAAGCATTTTGTAATTGTGTTGTTTGATTCAGACAAGTACAAAGTGTGTGTGTGTGTTTTTGCAGGCTCTTCAGCCACCAGCACCAAAGCCACAGGCGCCACCCAGGTCACACCAGCCCAGCTCCCTGCCCAGAGTAGTCGTGAGCGGTCCGGTCACCCAACCCCGTCTACCAGCCAACCCGTTTGAGTGGACGGTCGTTAGCCGTGGGCGTGAGGTAAATGAGAGTTCCATGTGTTTATGTTGTGGCGACTGTTTAATTAAAGTGCTGTGTGCAGAAAAAATGTTGTAATTATTGTTCAGGGCTACCTATTTTGTAATACATGCTGTCTTTCTACTTACAGCATCAGTCCAGTGGTCAGCATGAGTCCAATGGTCGTGTTGACCAAACGAGCATGGCTGTGCAGCAGGTTTGTCATGATTGTATGTTGATGCAATGTCAACATTCAAAGATGCATATTGATTACACATGTAAGGTGTATTTGGGAGTCGATACATTAGAAGCATTGTGTTTCTTTATGTGTATTTCATAGGTTGTGCAGGAGGAGTTTTCCATCCCGGCTACTCCTAGCAGGTATAGTGTCCTGCTGGATGTGGTGGGGGATGTTCCTCCATCACTTCCTGCCTGCCTTCCTGACTGCCTTCCAGCCAGAACAGCGGTTCCTAAACGCCGAAAGGTATTGCACTTGCATATTGTAGCTGTCTTCTTATGAATGACATCCTATTTCCCAAGAATGGTCCTGAGAACAGTTGTGCTTTTGTCTATTTTAGGAACCGCGCGTGAAACGCGCCCAGAGGGCTGCTTCCTCCGAGAGCAGTGTGGCACAGCCACAGGTACGTGTTTGTATCAATGCAATATTTACGACACTTTGATTTGCTTTGTGTGAAGTAGCAAAGGACCAATTACATGTCCGATAGGTTGAATTGTAAGTACATAAGTGTGAGAACATGAAAATATCCATGGATATTTGTGTTAATATTTTCTCAAATGTCTTTGTAGACGGAAGCAGCTACAGGTGTGCGGATGTGTTCGAGGAGATCATCTCGCAACGCTGCGAAGGGATCTGCAACGCAGGAGGTTGGTGCATTTATTCATTGTGTTCTGTAGTTTTAATTTAGCATGCAGAGGTCTATCCCAGTGTGAGGGGCTATGCACATAATTTGAATGTGTGTCATTGTGTGTTATTAAATGTGTATATGTGTATATACATGACTTATGCAGTTTATGTAATGTTTCTTTTGCAAGTGGAGGAGGTTGTGCAGGTGTGTTTCAGGGCATCACCTAGCAGTTCTGCAAAGGTGTCTGTGACACAGGAAGGTTGGTGTATGTAATCCTTTTTTTCCAGAAATGTGCAAAGTTCTGCCACTGTTAAACATGTATTGAGTGTCTTGGTCATACAAAAATGTCTTCTGTGCTATGAAATGTGTATGTGTTGAACCAAATTAGTAATGAGATTGACTTAATGGTTTGTTTTGTAGGCGGAGGCAGCTCCAGGTGTTGGGCAGGTGTGTTTCGGGACATCACCTAGCTGTACTGCAGAGGTGTCTGTCACACAGGAGGTTCGTAAATGTGTATTTCAGTGGAAGTGTGAAGTTGTCTTACAGTTATTTTTAATGCAGTACATGTTGAAGTATGAATAACATTTGACTGTGTTCCTTAACCTAAAAAAAGCAGTCCTTCTGTGCTATGAATTATGTATGTGTGCAGATACACATGCTTGATATGCAGCTGATTCAATGTTTTCTTTGCTAGGTGGAGGCAGCCCCGGTTCTTGTGGATCTGTTTTCCGTGCCAGTACCTGCAAGTGCAGAGGTGGGTGCAACTGTGGCCTCAGAGGTGGGTGTAAAAGTGAGCGCCGTTGACGTGTACAGCAAAGGTAAGACTGATGTTTTTTGTAAACCTTCTCTCAGGGGTTCCTTTAATCAGGCGGATGCTCGTTTTCAGTATGGCGGTCTTCAGTGTATGGCTATATGTTTAGTAGCCATAGGAAGACATGCAGTCGATAGCATCTTCTCTTGTCAGTCTGACACTGTCAATGAGGTTGTAGTTTTAGGTGATGAATTGTACACAGTTTTACGAGAGAGCAATTTGATCAGTGGTGGGTCTGATTTGCTGTGTGTGGCAGATTTGCCCAAAGAGTTTGTAATGGTTGAACACCAGCTTGAGTTTGAATATGGAGACTGCGTCTGTGGTGATGTAGATGTTATAGATGGCGAGCTTATTATGGCAGGTGTATGCACCACTTTAACGAATGGATTGGATACGGTGTTTAGGGAATATGATGCGTGCCTTTTGACTTTGCAGTGTAGTACTTGCACAATTATTAGCCAACAGGGACATTATGCGATTTTTGACTTGCATGCACGCAGTGTGGATGGAATGGTAGATGCAGATGGCTTAAGTGTTGTGGTGTATTACAGTAGTCTTGAACAGGTTGTAGAGCATGTATGCAAGTTGGCACGTGGGCTCACACAAAGACAGAAACTATTCGAGATTGCAGGTGTTCGTGTCATTGAGAAAACAAATAGTCAGGGAGGTCGTAAGCGGTCAATGTCTGTGCATGCTCGGCCATCAAAGAGACAGAAAATGAGTGATGTTAGTGAATTTGATGTTGTTTTTGTGAGTGATGTGTCAAGTCGAAGGCTTCAGTTCAGTCCTCTTAGTAATGAGGTGGCACAAGCTCTGTGCTCTCATTTGAACATAGTCTCAGAAAAAATAGAAGTAGAATGCAATGAAGTAGGTGATTTAGGCGTGCCCTGTCAGAATGAGCACATAGTTGGTGATGGGAATTGTTTCTTTAGAGCAGTCAGTTAGGCTGTGAGTGGTACACAGAGGCATCACCCACAAATTAGACAAGCAGTGGTCGAGCAACTGGCAAATAATGCTGTTGCATATAGGAGCCTTTTGAGGAGGGAGTATTCCTCAGTCATAGAATATCTTCGAAGATCCAAAATGGCTGATGATGGCACTTGGGTTACAGAAGTGGAGATTCAGGCAACAGCTGATTGTTTAGGAGTAAACCTATTTACTTTCTGTGATGATCGCTGGCTTGAATATAAATCCAAGAATACATTGTTTGCAGATCAGGGAGTGTATTTGGAGAACTGCAATGGTAACCATTATGAGACTGTTGTTTGTGTACAACGACCTCAAATGCGTAGTTGCTATGGTTACTGCAGTGTGAACTTAGGCAATTCTGGAGTGTCGGATTTGAGACCGCAGAGTAGGGAGAAAACTAGTGTTGTTGATGTTGAGAGTTGGAGTGCAGCTTCAGGTTGTGTAGTGGATCTGGTTAAAGATAATGTCGCAGAGCAACAGCAGTGTAGTACTGTGTCTGCAGAAGCCATGGATTGTTCCTCAGTGTTGAGTGATGTCAGTGGAATGTTTACTTTTAATCCTTTGTGCAGTGATGTAGCGAAATCAGTGTGTAGTAAGTTTAATGTAGAGTTCAAAAAGCTGGATGAACAAGTAACGGCAGTGTGTGGGCCTTTAGGTGCACCTTGTAGGACAACTAAAGTTGCAGAGGATGGTAATAGTTTCTTTAGAGCAGTAGCTCAAGTGATTTCTGGTTGTGAACGTAGTCATGGCAAGATTAGGCGTGGTGTAGTGAAATATAGAGAGTGAAGGTGAGCAGCACGTAAACTTTGAGGGAAGAGGATACAGTTGTATGTCCGATTATATAAAGAAGACACGGATGAAGTATGTAGGAAATCGTGCTTCAGACATGGAGTTTCAGGCCACAGCTAATGTTCTTGGAGTTGACATCTTCATGTATATGGAGGGAGTATGGACAACGTATGGTAGCATGAGTGCAATATTGAGAAAGCAGGGAATATATTTGAAACGTGAGAACAATGGTTTTGAGGTAGTTGTTTGTGTGCAACATTGCAATGACCAGGGTTGCTTTAATTTGTGTCAAGTAGGTAGTTCATCTGACATGGACTATATGTGTAGAAGAAAACATAAGGATGTGTCCAAATTACAGGTAGAGAGCAATATGTGTATTACTGCTAGTTCAAAGTATTTGAAAAAGAAAAGGAACCTTCAGTGGAAGAATATATATAAACAGAATGCATCTTTTAGGAAGGAATGGAAGGAAAGTAGGAAAAGGACATACATGGAAAGTAACTTGCATCGTCAGAAGGTGAAGGAAAAGATTTCACAGTTATATAGGGAAAATGTGAATTATAGGGAGAAAGTGAAAAAAATTAGTAAAGAGAGATGTTTACTTAATTATCAGGACAATGTGGTATTTAGGAAGCAATGTAAGGCAAGAAGCATTGCTAAATATCAGGCCAATGTTTTGCATAGGGAGCAAGTAAAGGCTAGGAGTTGTAGTAAATATGAGGAGAATTTTCTTCACAGGGAGCGAGTAAAGCAAATGAGTAAGCTGAGATATCGGTTAAATGAAGTGCACAGGCAGAATGTGAAAGCTATGAGCAGAACGAAGTACCATGGAAATTCTGAGTTCAGGAAGTGTGTTGTAGCCGGTAGTATACAGAAGAAAAAAGAAATGAAGGAGAAGTCACAGCATTTTTGTTTTGTTATGGAGCAGTTTTTAGAGAAGGTAAAAGATGGTCCAGATTTTGTGTGTTGTGTTTGCTATAGACTGTTGTTTAGACAGCAAGTTTTACATTGCAAAATAGATAGTTATAAGACTAGTAAAGACATATCTGCAATTGCAGATGTATGCATTAGTGAAGAATACCTACATAAATGTAATGACAAATGTGTACTGCCATGTCAGTGGTTGGATACAGCTAGAGGAAAGCTGTGGGTTTGTTTTACTTGTAATTACAAGATTAGAAAAGGTGAAATGCCAGCTGAGTGTGCAGTCAACAAACTGGGACTTGATCCTATTCCACCAGAGTTTTCTTGTTTGAATAGCTTAGAACAACATTTGATAGCATTGAACATTCCATTTCTAAAAATGTTAGCATTACCTAAAGGTGGGCAAAATGGAGTACATGGACCAGTGACATGTGTTCCTGCTAATATAGTGCAGACAAACAATTTGCTACCTCGTTCAGGTATGGAAGGCTCATTGTTGCCAGTCAAATTAAAGCGTAAATTAACTTATAAAGGACACTATGAGTACCAGTTTGTTGACACTATGCACATAAGGCAGGCATTGCAGTATTTACAAAGTGTAAATAGGCATTATAAGGATGTAGAGTTTAATGATGAATGGGTAAATGCATTTTGTATGGCAGAAGACAGTGAAGTTGTTGTGCGTGACAGTGATAAAGTAGACGGTGGTGAGACATCTTTAGATAATGATGATAAACTTTTACATGACAGACAGCAGCACTGTATGTTTCAGGATACGTGTCTCATGCCTGTTGACATTGGTCAGGAAGCACTGGATCAGTATTTCGATGATGTATTAAATCTGGCCCCAGCAGAAGGGAATAATCCCATTAAGTTACTTTCTGATTTGGACAATGAAGCCAAATGCTTCCCAGTGTTGTTTCCACAGGCCTGTAACACGTATCATGAAAGTCGAGAGCATCGTTTGACATTGTCGCGGTATTTTAATAATCGTATTTTACATGCAGATGGTAGGTTTGCGCGGAATGTAGAATATATTTTTTTTGCTCAGTACCTGTCTGAGGTAGAGCAAGTTGTATCTAACGTGTCCATAGCATTACGGAAAGGTAAAGGAGGTAGTAATTCCCACAAAGATCAGGTCAATGAAGAATCTTTGAAGAAGTTGTTGGAGTTTGATGATGGGTACAGGTTTCTGAAACCTATTAGAGGTACCCCAGCTTTTTGGCAGGCAGCACAGCGTGACCTGCTGGCGTGTGTGCGTCAGCTTGGTATCCCCACGTGGTTTTGCTCATTTTCATCTGCTGACCTGTGCTGGCAAAACCTTTTGAGTAGTATTTTGAAACAGGAAGGCAGAACAGAGACTGCTGAAAACTTAGAGTGGGCAGACCGATGTGAGCTGTTGCGTCGTAATCCTGTCACTGCGGCGCGAATGTTTGATTTTCGGTGGCACTGTTTTTTACGGGAGGTTCTCATGTCTGCATCCCACCCAATCGGTGAAATTAAAGATTACTTTTACCGGGTGGAGTTTCAACAGCGTGGTTCTCCACATGTGCATTGTCTATTTTGGATAGACAATGCACCGTTGATAGATAAAAACACGGACACAGAGGTTATTGAATTCATTGACCGATATGTGACGTGTGAGTTACCCTCAGAAGATGAGGAGTTACTGGACATTGTCCAGTCTGTTCAGCAGCATTCGAAGCGACATTCCAAATCGTGTAAAAAGAATAAGACGGTTTGTCGTTTCAATTTTCCAAAACCTGCATCAATGCGAACTTTTATATGTCGCCAAGAGAAGTGTGTGTGTCGTGTAGGCAAAAAAGATAAGTTGGTGCCGTGTACTTGTCTAATGCGTAAAGACAGAGCTGCAGAGATTCTGACTAAAGTGAAGGAAGCATTGTCAGATGAGAAGCGTAGCTTTGACAATTTGGAGCATTTGTTTGCCAGTGTAGGTGTAAACCAACATCTTTTTGAGAAGGCATATAAACGCTTTGCTGGTGCTAAAACTCGTGGTGTTGAAGCGGGGCATCAATGAGGTTTGGGTTAATCAATATAATAAGTTACTATTAAAATGTTGGAACGCCAATTTGGACATTCAGTATGTGGTTGATGCATATGCTTGTGTAGTCTACATAATTTCGTATATTTCGAAGGCAGAAAGGGAGATAGGACTGTTATTAGGGAATGCTCAGAGGGAGGCAGCAAAAGATAAAAATATGAGTGCCAGAGATGCGTTAAAAAACTTAGGCAGTGTGTATTTGCATAACCGCGATGTTTGTGCACAGGAAGCTGTTTATAGGTTGACCAGCAGTATGCATCTAAAAGAATGTTCACGAAAAGTAATTTTTGTTCCAACAGGTGACAACATAGTTAGAATGAGTCTGCCTTTAAATGTCTTAAAAGAAAAGGCATCATCAGAAGGTTTTAGCAGCGACCACATGTGGATGAATAACATAGTGGATCGCTATAAGAATAGGCCAGACGATGGCGATTTTAGTGACATGTGTATGGCAGCATTTGCATCAGAATATCGTATTCTGAGCAAAAATGAGAAATCCCATAGCCGGGTGACATTAAAGAATAAATGTGGTTTTGTGACGAAAAGAACACGAACCAAACCAGCGGTTGTGCGTTACGTGCGCTTTTCAGAAACCAAAAAGCCAGAGGCTTTTTATCAAAGCATTCTGCAGCTGTTTCTGCCATACCGTGTCGATGCAGAGCTCAAACCTGCAGACTGTGAAACTTTTGAACAGTTTTACAACAACGGTGTTGTGAGGTTAAGCGATGGATCCACACATTCAGTCAAGTCTGTTGTGGATGACAATAGAAGTAAATTTGAAATACAAGCAGATGAGTTAGATAGTATTCAGAATACCGTCGATATTAACAATATCGATGAAGATGCCTGGTGCCAGTTGTGTCCAGAGCAAGAGGTAGAACGTTTAGAATGTGAAGAGGAACGTACAGCCAAAGGCCAGACAGTGGAAGACCATGTGGAAAATATTCCCGACCTGGCTGTAATTGGCAATGAAATAGCCCATTTGGAGAAGCGGAATAATGTAATGTGCAGAAGTGATGGACTGGCTTTGATTAGGTCTCTGAATGAGATGCAGCTGGCTATTTTTTTATCAGATACGCCAGTGGTGTTTAGATAAGATAGCAGGAAAAAGGCCAGATCCACTGCACCTTTATATTACAGGAGGAGCTGGCTGTGGTAAAAGTCATTTAATCAAGGCTATTCAGTATGAGGCCATGAGGTTGTTGTCGGCGACGTGTCGTCATCCTGACAACATTTGTGTTTTGTTGACTGCTCCTACGGGGATTGCTGCATGCAATTTGCGTGCAGCAACTATTCACAACACGCTTTGTATTGGCAAAGATGTACGTTTACCGTACACACCTTTAGGTGAGGAGAAGCTTAATACTCTCCGTGCCAAATATAGTGATCTGCAGATACTGATCATAGATGAAGTCTCCATGGTAGATCATAAACTGCTGGTCTATATCCATGGCAGATTAAGGCAGATTAAACAAAGCGGTGACTTTTCCCCTTTTGGGAATGTCAGTGTTGTGGCAGTTGGAGATTTTTACCAGTTGCCTCCTGTTAAAGGGAAGCCCCTGTATGTTGATGATGGTGGCATCAACTTGTGGTCGAGTCTGTTTAAGCTTGCTGAATTAAAAACTATAGTTAGGCAAAAAGATATTGGGTTTGCCCAAATGTTGAACAGACTCAGAAGTCGTTGCGAAGGGACTGTGTTGCTAGATAGTGATATAGAAAAACTGAAACATTGTGAAACTGGTGAAGTCAGCTCAGCTTTACACATCTTTCCCACTAATAGACAAGTAAATGAGCACAATATGGAGCAGCTATTTAACACATGTCCCGAATATGTTGAAATTGACGCTCTAGATTTTGTTAATAATAAGAAAACGGGCAAGTTTGAGCTGTTGAACGGGCATCATGCCAAAGCCTCTAATACATGTTTGGAGGAAACTTTGCTACTGGGTAAGGATGCTCGGGTTATGTTAACAAAAAATGTTGATGTTATGGACGGTCTTGTGAACGGTGTGTGCGGCACTGTAACGCACATAGTGGAGTCTGACACCAGCAAGTTTCCTCTGAAGGTGTATGTCAAGTTTGATGACGATGGCATTGGTGCACAAAGGAGGAAACAAACTGTAAGTGTGTCAGCAGATTTAGTGGGTTCAACGGCGATTGAGCCAGAGGAGGAAAGGGCTACCAGTAAAGGTGGAATGCGCCGGCAATTTCCATTGAAACTTGCCTGGGCTTGTACAGTCCATAAGGTGCAAGGCCTTACTGTTGATAGTGCTGTGGTTTGTCTGGAAAAAGTATTTGCTCCAGGACAGGCTTATGTGGCATTAAGCCGTGTTCGCAGTTTGTCGGGCTTGATAATTCAAGATTTCAATGAGAAACGTATCTACTGTAGGGCAGATGTAAAGGATGCCATTCAGAGTATGCCACCATTTTTGACTGAGGACAGAAGACATGAAATAAGTACAGCATGTTTTTCTGTGTTTTTGATGAATGTCCAAAACCTAGATGCACATGTCAGAGATTTGGCATTGTGCACACAGCATTTGCAGCTTAACTGTATTGCTGTTACAGAAACTTGGCTGGCTTCTGGCTCTTCATTTGATAGTGTTAACATTGATGGTTACACTTTCAATAACAGTCCTCGATGTTTAGCATACAGTAAGAACCCAGCACTTGTAGCACTGAAAGCCCAACAACATGGTGGAGTAGGTATTTATAGTGTAGACAATGTGGCATATAATGTCATTGAAGTGCCAAATGTGAATTTGGAATGCTTGGTCTACAACTATGTTAGTTACAATCTACTGATAGCGACCATTTATCGCCCACCATCATATCCCATGTCTTTGTTTAAGCAGCATCTTGCTAAGTTACTTGATTGGCTAAGTAACACCATAGCTGTCATGGGAGATTTTAATGATGACATTTTGAAGTCATCAAGCATCTGTTCTTTTGTGACAGATAAAGGGTATGTCCAAGTTGTGACACAGCCCACAACAGAGAGAGGCACATTAATTGACCATGTGTATGTTAAAACATCACATTATGAGGTGGAGTCAATTGTGTGGCCTACATACTTTAGTGACCACGAGGGCGTGGTTTGTTGTTTTAAAGACAAGGCCTAGGTTTGATGAAACCGTGTTCTGCTATAGTGTTAAAACATGCAGGCACAATTTTTGCAGGGGACATAGGAAGAGTTTTTTGGTAGTTGAAGAGTTAATATATGAAGTATGTAAAAGAAAGAGGTTTTGTTTGTTGTTAGATGTATAAAGTTTGTGTTTTCAGCATTGCTCGTTCAAGTGTTCTGGTTCAATGCAGTTCATATAGTAATTTTTAATAGGCCAGAGGTTTCGTTTCCTGTATTACAACAGCATTGATCAGTAAAATATGTGAAAGAAAAAAAAAATAAAGACAAAGATTGTAGCACTAATTGACAACAGGCCTCATATCACATATGAGGTGCAAAAGGCTTTTTGATAGCTTCTCATAGAGACACATTGAATAGTAAGATTTCATAAAATACATGTGATTAATGTAATGCTGTAGAATGGGGCAGAAATTTAAAATCCAGCCACCAATATGCTGTTGTAATGCAGGTTTTGCTTTACCTTCCATGTAGTGTCAAAAAGCAAAAGGCACTGGTAATGGTACTCCTGGTTTACTGGGATGGGGTTCGATTCCCTGCGGTGCCCTGCTTATTTTGGCTTAAACATGAGAGGTGCTGAAATGTGTTATCAGCTACTTAGCTCAACTGTTAATAGCTTCAATAAGAGTAACACAACATCCTGAAACCAGAGAAAACAGTACATCTGCTCTCTAATGGTTAATGTTGTTTAATGACTAATTCACATGTTGTTGTACTTTTTATTGCAGTGTAGATTGGAAGAATACACTCCAAGAACATGACTAAAGTAATGATTAACACTACAGTTAAATATAATATTTAAATTGCTGCACAGATGAGCAGAATAAGAGAATCCTCTCCACTAAAGCTAAAGTGACTACAGGCCTTTCTGTCTTTGTGCTTGGAAAACTATATGAAATAGGAAATCTTTCCAGGGTCACTTTCAAATGAACCTCTGCTGTTGATGCTGATACTGTGACGTCTGTCTTCATCTCAGGTGTCTCATGTTCACTGTGAGGATCTTCTGAGTGAAGCCAACAGAAGGAAAACCTCATCTGGATGTGCAGAAGGGGACTGAATGGACGACATCCTCAGTGAACCACTTCCTGTTTAGTTTTCACTTACAGAAGGACAGACCAACTCTTACAGCACTGTATTATTCTCTGTTCTTAGTATTCACAGATTCATTTTATCACCTTTAACTTCATCTCTGCTGTTGTAGCAGAAATACAATATAAAAAGTCCATGTTATTTATAGCAGATATGCAGCATTAAAACATCAGCACATTCATTATTTCCTTTATTGCACATGTAAAAACTACATTATGTAACAATTCTGAACTGTAAAAATGTGGTAACGCATGTAATAAATGGATGAAATAATGTTTTCCAGACAGTGAAGTGTAAAAACTAAACAATCACAAGATGAGTTGTATTCTGAAGAGAGGACCTGAATCTGCAGCATTATTGTTATTACTGGAAGCATGAGGAGGACATCAGTGCTGCTCTTCCTCACAGTGATGAAGGAGAGAAGACTCTTCAGACAACCACAGCCGGATGTTCATGTTCTCTGGAGCTCTCAGTCCATCAGACTAGATGTTCCCAATGATCCAGACCAAGGCTGGAAGGAAAAGACTAACAGTGAGGAAAAGATGTACAATGTTCTTTCATTCCAACTGCTGAATACAGCAGAATATGAATGGAACACAATTAACATTCATCACGAACAGAATTCTGTGGTTGAACATTAATGCATATTCATTTCTATCTGCTGATCATTAACAGCGAGAAGGCAGCAGTTATCAATCTGTTGTCATTGATCAGCTGTTACCGGCAAGACACTTAGGTACAGCTAACAGGTAACTAATTTATGATGGTGACAAACATTGCATCAGTGTTAACAGTACATCAGGAAACGTAACCAAAAATTGACAGAACAACTTTAAAACACAATGTTTGAACGTTTCCATCAGAGGTTGCAGCCTGATGTTAACTTATAGTAACTTCAACTACAATACCTAAGTCACTGTTTTATATGTAAAATTGTTCACATGTGGAGAGAGGAGAACAAGTTACTAAGATAACTTTAATCCTTACCTGAAAGGTTGAACTCCGCAATGGAGGTTAACGTTGTTAGCAGCAGCGTTCATAAACACAGCAGAAGCCAATATGTGTGCAGGACAGAATCTTCGGCTCACAGTCAGTCTGACCAATCACTGCTCGCATCCTTGCTGGTCGGCGAATCCACGCACGTCCACCAGGCGGCGCTGCGACCGAGAGTGCATGTTGGCCTACGGATGCAATGAGGGCCGGACTCTGATCACACACGTAAAATTTCAGGCAGATCGGACCTTGTACAGGCTAGTTATAGAGCATTTCCTGTCCATCCACCAGGTGGCGCTGCGACCGAGAGTGTATATTGGCCTATGGATGTGATCAGGGTCAGACTCTGATCACACATGTAAAATTTCAGGCAGATCGGATCATGTCCAAGCTAGTTATAGACCATTTCCTTCCATCCACCAGGTGGCGCTGCGACCGAGAGTTTATGTCGGCCTATGGATGTGATCAGGACTGGACTCTGATCACACATACAAAATGTCAGGCAGATTGGACCATGTACAGGCTAGTTATAGAGAATTCCCTTCCATCCAACAGGTGGCGCTATGACTGTGGCTGTATTTCAGCATGTGAATGTCATCAGGGCAGGACTCTGATCATACTTGTAAAGTTTGAGGCAGATTGGAGCATGTTTAGGGCAGTTACACAGCAGTTGATGTTTCATGGCGAAGCACCAAAATTCAGGAGGCCGCCATGGCCACGCCCTCAGACTTTTGCGGAGCATTTTGATAACTTTTGATCACCCATGCCTGGAGTACATCCTGGCCGAATTTCAGCTCTTTCGGTGTTACCCTGTTTGAGTTTATAGCTTTTGAAAATGTACAAAAATGAGCCAAAATGGTCAAAACATATGACATATAATTCAAAATGGCCGACTTCCTGTTTTGTTTTCGCTATGGGTGTCAATTACATTTTTGTGCGTCTTGACAAGTTACATATGCCTACCAAATTTCAGAACTGTAGGTCACACACACAGCCCGTAGTAAATGTTTGAAATTTTCCAGGTGGCGCTATCGAGCCATTTTGCAACAGTCATGGACAATTTGTCTAAAATATCAAATATTTCAGCAGTCCTGATGTGTGTGGCAATTTTGGTGAGCATATGAGCGTTCCTAACCTGTCAAAAAGTATTTTGTTTATTACGGCAACGATGCGTTGCCACGGCAACAGACTTTTATGAATTGTCAAAATCTTCATACTGTGGCATCATCAAGGGGGAAACACTGAGCTGACCAATTTTCAGAATGATATGACAAAGTTTCTGGCAATGGCACATGAAAATGTAATGACAATTTCTTCCTATTGCCAATAGGTGGCGCTATGAGAATTTCTAAATTTATGAATGTGGATATGTTCAGACCCAGACTGGTGTCCATCATGTCAAGTTTGGTCCAGATCAGACCCTTTCCAGCCGAGATATAAATAATTCAATTTTCATGGCGCGAAATCGAAATTCGCCGCGCCGCCACAGACACGCCCTTTGATGACGAGTCACCATTTTCTCCGTGAGTCATCATCAACATGTTTGGGCTTATGTCACCAAATTTGAAGTGATTATGGTCAACGTGCTAAGAATGGCACATCAAAGTGTAAAAAAATGTCTATTTCCTGCTACCACAAGGTGGCGCTATGACTGTGAATATATATAATCACATGGATGTTGTCAGGGCCGCACTCTGATCATACATGTAAAATTTCAGCCAGATTGGAGCATGTACAGCAGAGTTAGACACCACTTCCTGTTTCATGGCGAAGGATCCATTTTTTTGGGAGTTGCCATGGCCACGCCCTTTGACTTTTGCGGAGCATTTTGATAACTTTTCATCATGAAGCAGTGTTGCATATATTTGCCAAATTTGGGGTCTCTCAGACTTACCCCCACTAAGTTATTAATCTCAAAAAATATCACAGTTAATTCAAGATGGCCGACTTCCTGTTGGCTTTAGGGCGTGGCCATGATTGACTTTTTCGTGTGTCATGATGTGCTGCATATGCATACAAAATTTTGTAGCTGTAGCTCAAACATCTTGTGAGTTGGGTTAGTAACAACTTTTTAAAACAGTGTAGGGGGCGCTATGGAGCCATTTTGAGACACACATGCAAAAGTGCCATAAAATATCAAATTTTTCGCATGTCCTGATGAGCATGCCAAGTTTGACGCATTTTGGGGTATGATAAGGCCGCCAAAAGAGCAATTCTAAATGTGACAGAAAAAAGAATAATAATAATAAACCTAAGGGTTTCAATAGGGTCTTCGCACCATTCGGTGCTCGGACCCTAATAATAATTCCTAGGGTTTCAATAGGTTCCTCGCACCACTTCGTGGTGCTCGGACCCTAATAATAATAATAATAATAATAATAATAATAATAATAATAATAATAATAATAATAATAATAATAATAATAATAATAAATAATTCCTTGCATTCCAATAGGGTCTTCGCACCATTCGGTGCTCGGACCCTAATAATAAATAATTCCTTGCATTCCAATAGGGTCTTCGCACCATTCAGTGCTCGGACCCTAATAATAATAAATAATTCCTTGCATTCCAATAGGATCTTCACACCATTCGGTGCTCGGACCCTAATAATTCCTTGCATTCCAATAGGGTCTTCACACCGCCGGTGCTCAGACCCTAATAATTGTTAGGGTTTCAATAGGTTCCCCGCACCACTTCGTGGTGCTCGGACCCTAATAATAATTTCTTGCATTTCAATAGGGTCTTCGCACCATTCGGTGCTTGGACCCTAATAATAATAAACCACAGGGTTTCAATAGGGTCTTCGCACCTTTGGTGCTCGGACCCTAATAATAATAAACCCTTGCATTTCAATAGAGTCTTCGCACCGCCGGTGCTCGGACCCTAATAATTCCTTGCATTCCAATAGGGTCTTCGCACCACCAGTGCTCGGACCCTAATTCCTTGCATTCCAATAGGGTCTTCGCACCATTCGGTGCTCGGACCCTAATAAACCATCGGGTTTCAATAGGGTCTTCGCACTATTCGGTGCTCGGACCCTAATAATAATAATAAACCCTAGGGTTTCAATAGGGTCTTCACACCAGTCGGTGCTCGGACCCTAATAAACCCTAGCATTCCAATAGGGTCTTCACACCATTTGGTGCTCGGACCCTAATAATAATAAGAAACCCTTGCATTCCAATAGGGTCTTCGCACCATTCAGTGCTCGGACCCTAATAATAATAATTCCTTGCATTCCAATAGGGTCTTCGCACCATTCGGTGCTCGGACCCTAATAAATAATTCCTTGCATTCCAATAGGGTCTTCGCACCGCCGATGCCCGGACCCTAATAAATAATTTCTTGCATTCCAATAGGGTCTTCGCACCGCAGGTGCTCGGACCCTAATTATAATAAACCCTTGCATTTCAATAGGGTCTTCGCACCGCCGGTGCTCGGACCTTAATAAAAAGGTAAATTTTGTCTTTGCTTTCCCCTTTTCTCCTTTTATTTTTCCTTTTGTCATTGCCTTTTCCTTTTGTCATTCCTCAGTCCACCAAGTAAAAGTAAACACAAAAGCCTTTGCTTTCACTTGGTGGACTGAGCTGTCAATCAAATGGCTCTGGGCAGGGCTTTCTGTCCAGGGTGGGTAGTCGTACCTGATCGCAGGATTCCTGCCTGACGTCAGCTCCTAGCACGGCTGAAGTCAAGTGATGTCACCGTGGCGCTTCAGCTGATTCTACCAGCAGACACTGAAAGGACTCTGATAGTTCAGTAAGTTAATGTTTATTTTCTTATTGGTGCCGGTTTTAATGCACTTTATATACACCTGTAGTGTCAGATATAATGTGTGCCGTGCACTCTCGATGTCGATGGAGTTGTTTTGTGTGTGTGTTGACCAGAGAAGAGAGTAAGCATCCAGTAAATATTAGCTTTAATGTGAATCAGCGATGCTAATTGAGCCTGAAGTTCATGTTACTGCAGCCTTCATGATTTTTATACGCTTAAAATGCTGTTCCTGACCTGAAATGAACTCTTTAGTCAGATATAATGTAACTGCTATTCCTTCAAACCAAACAATTTAAACATCATTTGCCTTCATATTTATGACATTTGAAGTCATTCTGAATGAGACATTTGTTTGTAAACATGAAGTACACGTTACTGCAGCCTTCATGATTTTAATACGCTTCAAATGCTGTTCCTGAGCTGAAATGCATGCTTTGGTAAAATATGTTGTCCCCGCAATTCCTTCAAACCAAATCAACTTAAACATCATTTGCCTTCATATTTATCAAATTTGAAATCATTCTGAAGAAGAAATTTGTGTGTAAACGTGAAATACATGTTCCTACAGCCCATGTTCTGCTGCTCCACTGATAAATAAACTAACAGTTATTATATCAGAATTAATCCAAATGAGGAGAACAGAGTTCAGGGTGAATGAACATCTAGGCTGCCTGACCTGCCATCCTTCCAGACCAGGCTGTCAATCAAGTAACCACGCCCCCTGACTTTGCAAAACTTTAACGCTCTATATAAAATTCAATAGTGATTTATTTTAAGATCGGTCACCTGATCTCTTGTTTTGACCATGAAAACTAATGAAAAAAAATTCTACGACATAGAAAAGCAGTCTATCAAATTATAGTTTTTGCCTTGTAGAATTGGGGTCTATGGAGCCACAGCTTTTTGGAACCAGCCCCTGATGGATGGTGTGATATTGCAAGTTTTTGACACTTTCGGGTTGGCTTCATTTTTGGAGCCAGTTGATATGTCCATCTTTATTATACAGTCTATGATTAAACCTCAACCTAACCGTATTTACCTGAAGGCTGAGATTTTAAATGGGGACCTTCGCGACCATGTTGATTGCTACGGATCAAGAGAGAAATCAAGTTAATAAAAATATTAGGAAACCGGACCACTGAAGGCTAATAATTAATGTTACATTCATCTGGTTATATTTCAATGCCAATAAAACTTCAAACTACTGTAACAAAATTGCATCACTAAAATACGGTTTATTCAAATTATGAAATTACTATATTGAGAAAGAGCCCGCTACTTAGCAGACAAAACTCGACACATGGTCAGCTGAAAAACTGTTGGCCTCTGCTTAACTTAAACTCCATCTATCCATCCATCCACCCATCCATCCATCAATCCATCCATCCATCCATCCATCCATCCAGTTTCTTCTGCTTATCTGGAGCTGGGTCGCGGAGGCAGCAGGCGAAGCAGGTTGTTCCAGACGTCCCTCCCCCCAGCAACGCTTTCCAGCTCTTCCTGAGGGATCCCGAGGCGTTCCCAGGCCAGGCGACATATATAATCCCTCCAACGAGTTGGTGAGGCAGCGGCTTCACCTTTTTTATGCTTTCATTGGGGTCTTCTGTCTTTTAACTTAAACTGCATAAACCTATTCTTAAAAAGAGTTTAGCTAGCTTAAAGTTAGCCTGTACAGTCTAAAACTGACTTACTATTTCTCCCAATGGTCACCTGAAAGTAAACGACAGCGGTAGCCCATTAGTAATAGCACAAGGTAACAATAGGTTTCTTGTGTCTTCAAAATTTGAAACAACAAGCAAACATGAGCATAATTTAATAGAAAAGAGCAATAACACAATGAGAAATAATAATGTGATACTCACCCCTCTCTCCTTCTCTTGCGTGAAGTGAGGAATGAAAATGGCGGATGCCACGTTCATTCCGAAGGTCAATTCGAACCTACCCACGTACCAGATGTTTGAAATGTCACTCAGTGGTGTTAAATACAGTCAACTCTGTGCTCACCCACAAAACTGTTTTCTCACGAGTGTAGAGTTCAGTCTATCAGAACACACATGAAAACTTCAACAGTTCACTCTAAAATTGCTTAACACTAGAAATTTAACTGTATTGTGGTTCAGTCATGAAACCAGTCCTCATCAGGAGTTATTCCAAATGATTCTATCCTTTGGCTTTGCTAAGAACACACACTCCACATATTACTTCCAGTCCTTCATCAACATCCATGACACCGTGACCACATCTGCCTTCCTGCAGTTCTACGCAGGAGAAGCAGTCACAGCCAACTCTTCCTCCCCGCTGTTCATGCTCACTTCATTGGAGCGGCTCCTTCACCACCAGAATCAAAACCTGCTGACCCCTGTGGCTGAGAGGCCTTTTCTGCTGCAGGTCCACTGCCTAGCCTGCCAGTGTCACGCCAGAGAACCAGAGATGATGTTCTTTATCCACATCCGGCCTTGTGGTCTTGTCTGCTCACCCTGCTGTACGGCAGCGACCATCCGCTGGTCTCCTTCTGCTGTCAACATTCTCCAGCAACCCTCTCAAAACTTTGAGGAGCTGGAATGAGACAACCGGATTGTCCATTCAAAAGCGAGGGCTTTCTGCTAATGTCATGGGAACTGCTTGGCTTGGCATCAAACTATAGCAATACTGTGAAACACTCAGCGCTGTGCTCCTGTCCTGGGGAGCCTGAAGTCCCTGAAGATCACCACAACATCTGATGGCAGGTATTCCTTTAAGTATAAGACCTTGCTGAACATTATACATAAAGAGTGCACTTGTATCTGAGCATTAATGCTTAAAGAACCAATTCACCTAAATCACAAAAGTACATGGTTTATGCACTGAGGTATTCAGATTTTACTCAGCTGGTACTTATTCTATATACTGCAAATCACAGTATACTGTAGTGGTTTTAATTTGCAACATTTATATTTTCTCTACAGTTAGTATGGATAACACTTTCATATTTTCTACTGAACATCAAAGCTTTGGAATTCCTTAATATAGACAGAAATTAAAGGTTTTTGGGGGTTTTTTTTTGTTTGTTTTTTTACCAAGGATCTCATACAAAGAACAACTGTACCAGATCAAACCACCAAATAATTTCTTTCTGGGCATTTTTTCTGCATTGGAACAGTAGCTTTTTTTTTAGCATGCATATGGACTTCTTGGAACATACTGTTCTGTCGCTTTTCCAGTATATGAACAAAACCCCAATTAGATTTATGCTAAGACTCACATTTTCCATGTAGGTATTGTGCTATCTAGCATGCAGATCCTTTAATAGTTTTATGTGGTGAACTTTTAAGATTTGGCCTTTTACCAAAGAAAAAAAATGAAAACTGTCCACAGCAAGAGCCAGTGGAAAATCTCAAACAAATGGAACATTGTTTTGCTGATACAGCACCATGGATTGCTCACACTATAGGAGAATAAGGTAAGAGTTTTTACAAGATATCAACATGAAAGTTCCAGAGTTGATTTCTTACAATAAGGCAATAGTTTTATATATGACAATTGTTCGTTTAAATATACAAATGAAGTATTAGAAAATTAAAAATGAATTACTAATTTGCATTAATTTCGAGAACAGAAATCTGAACTTCAGATAAAGCCACCTTCATTTTGTGGACATAATGTCAAAGGATTTTCCAGAGGGATTTTGGATGCGTTTTTCTTCAAATGCCCTTTAGAGGGCACTGTAGGCCTACTTTAAACCTAAAACATTTCACATCTGTACCTTCGAACTTCAACACCCCCCGGTGTATAGATAATGGATGGCTGTTACTGAACACAAGATGATGAATTGCCTGATTTCTAAGTGCATTCTCTTAATGGGGACAACGCATATTACACCAATTTCCTTCAATTTTAACACAGAAAAAAAGTCAAATAAAAAGAAAATCATTCAGTTCAAATATATTTATTTACTCTGAAGACAAAATAATCTCTACAGTTACAAACACTACAAAATTTGCAATAGAAAAAAGTACCACCATTGAAGGAGTGCCATACTCAAAATGGAATGTTGTACCTTGCAATAACTAGCAAAAATTGGAAGTGAGATGATTACAATACAGCAAAGAGCTTTGTGGCAATCCGTTGTTTCATTTTTTAAGCCACCAGACCATAAAACCAACTGACAGGCTGTGAAAAAAGTATGAACTCTATGAACACTGATCCATAATCTCAAGATGAACCTATGTGTTTACATGGCACCAGGATGTGCGTCAGCAGACAACCGTCATCCTTTCCTCAAATAGGTTGTTTTATTTATTTATTTATTTTTTTTTTTAAATCTCATCATACACAATGCCATCCATGTTTCAGCACATAAGTAGTGGACCATGTCAAGGATGGAAAATAAGTGTCACCAACGAAGAATATAAATTTCAAAAGACATGATAGAATTTCTTTGTTGACAGTGTCCCAGAAGACAGATGCTTCCAGCTGGGTAGCAAGAAACTCACCAAAAAAAAATTTTTTTTTTTTTTTTAAACTATTCTTCAGTGACGAACATTGTGAACATTTATTTATTTTTTAATTGAGGGAAGAGAAGAATTTATCAACATCCAAATGTTTACTTTTCATTCGTCATGTTAAACAGTTGGTATTTGTGTTGCCAAAACTTTCTTTTCAAGTCACTAGTCTAGATCTTTGGTCAAATCAGTTTTAAAAAAAAAAAAAAAAAAAAAAAAAAAAAGTTCTGGTAACTATTTCAAATTAACTGATTTTACAAATACAATTCTTGGAAATTCCTTGGAGCATTTCCTGCTGATTAAGAATTCAAGCATTGCCCAGGTAAATATTTTGGCCGATTAGAGTAACTATAAAGGCTTCAAATATCTGTCAAACATCTCTGATATTGCATGACTTCTGGTGAATAAACAATAATCCCCAACATCAAATCTGTTTAAATTAACTTAAACATGACTCACCTAGCACAGTTTCAGCCATGCTAGTTGCAACAAACATGCTCCTGCACAGGGTCCAAAACGACATAACCCAAGGCTATGTTTAAGATTCTCTCTGAAGCCAACATGCCTCAACAAAGTGAGACATTAACATTCTGTGACATTTTGATAAAAAGGAGAGCCTCTCTTTTGTGAGGAAGACAAAATAAAGCACACTCAGCCAGAGGAGTTTTAAAGCTCACAATATCCTTACAAAGTCTTAAATAGAAAGGGATTATTTCATGGCCACAAAAAAAGAAAAAAAAACATGGCCAAAAGAACAGGGTGTAGACAAATTTTAGCCAAAGGCGCACAGTCAAGGTTTGGACATCAGTCGGTAAGCGTAAACTCATAATATGGTGGGCTTTCAAGTTTAGAGTCGTGGAGATGAATCATTTGTCACAACACAGTTGGTCAGCATTTCTTTTTTCCTCGTCTGACCCCCTAATACTGAAAGGCACATCTCTCACACTCACTCACTCTCTTTCTCTGTCACACACGCACAAGTGCTTTGGTCTCCCTCAGTGGTCTGACTGCATTCCCATATGTGCTTCCCCCATGTGTTTAAGGCCAGTAGGAATAGAAGGACAGACATTTGAGGCAGGAAGCACGCTCAGGCATGTATTCCTAGAGGAAGGAAGAGCAAAACAAGAATATTCAGTGTCCACATTCACTTTAAAAAATTTTTAACAAAAATGACTTTCATGGGTAACTGCCTCGTGAGATTTGATCTTACAATCTGAGGTAGACATTAAGAAAGCTGTAAGAAAAATGGTGGTGCAGAATCTCACAATCACACTCTCTGGTTTCAGCACCTCAAATATAACAATTTTACTGCTTTAAATCTTTGGATTCCAGAGTGTTGATGAGACAGGTTGAGAAACCTGGACTGAGTTAAGATGAATGCTTGCTTTTTTTGTTGTTTAATCAAATGATCAAGGTTGAACTCTACTTCTGCAGTGTGTCACATCGAGACTGACTGTAAGAATGTTAAACCACATTTTCAGCAGTGTCTTCAGTACCTTTCTCGCTTGCCTCTCCCTGCTTTTCCTGGGCAAAGTTGAGGCGGTTCTGCTCGGCGGCCGACTGTGTGGTTGTGTTGACCTCTGGGCTGCTGCTGCGTGAAGGACTGCCTTCATCTGCTGGGTAGGCGAGGCCCAGGTGCTGCTGTGCCAACTTGAGGTGTCTCCTTAACCGCTCCAACTCCCTGGAAGAGGGGCCTTCGTCCCCAAAACTCTCTCGCCCAGAGTCACCCATTGGCAAGTCCCTCAGCTCTGCTTTCAGTTTCTCCTTCTTCATGGTGGCATGGTATCCCGGTGGAGCGGTGGGGATGGTGCGTGAAGAGGATGGATGGGGTCCATGGGAATTGAGGGTGGCCCGCCTGCGGAAGGTGTCACGGATACCACCAATCCCCAAGTGGATAATCTCCAGGACCGTGAGGAGCAGGCAGAGAAATGACACAACGTACATTACCAGTAGGAAGATGGTCTTCTCCGTGGGGCGGGACACAAAGCAGTCCACAGTGTGAGGGCATGGCGAGCGGGTGCAGATGTATGAGGGGATCACCTCAAAGCCATAGAGGACATATTGGCCAAAAAGGAAGGCGACTTCAAATGCAGAGCGCCACAGCAGCTGGCACAGGTAGACTTTCATGAGGCCATCGCGCAGGATCCGCCGCCGCCCATCATGCTTTTTCTCTGAGCCTTTAAAAGAGAAAACCATTGATCAGAATCTGACTTTGCGCCAAGTATGAGGCAAAAACTATATCACAAAAGACTGCAGATGCTTTGTACTTTTGTCTGCCTTCTCTGATTTGTCAGATTCAATCTCTTCAGCGATCATTGGGTCTTCTTCTCCATTGTCCTCTGCTTCTTCATAGTCTCGCACTGCACCACGGCTCACGATGGGAATCCTTTTCTTACGGTTCCTGCTGGACTGGTGCTCAGTGTCTTCCATACGGGCAATCTTGTGCATGGCAAAGCCCAGGTACATGATGGTGGGAGTGGTGATCATGATCACCTGGACAAAACATATCCAGACATACTGTTAACAAAACACTGCAAATACTTGGAAGGCATTTTTTAAGCCTTGACATTCATAAGCTGCTCACCTGAAAGATCCAGAATCTGACATGTGAAAGTGGAGCAAATGCATCATAGCACACGTTCTCACACCCAGGCTGTTGTGTGTTGCAGACAAATTTACTTTGTTCATCGTAGTAGATGGTTTCGCCACCGACAGCAGTCAGCACAATGCGGAAGATGATGAGCACAGATAGCCAGATCTTCCCCACAAAGGTAGAGTGGTTGGAGATTTCATCCAGCAGACGGGTTAGGAAGCTCCAACTCATGGTGCCAAGGTAACTGGAACACTAAATCAGCTCTAAACTTTTTTTTAAAAAGAGGGACAACAAAGACAGGCCAGATGTAATGACCAATTAAACAGAGATTTTCTTGCTTTGTATTTAGCATTTCATGGAGGCTTATGATTTCATGGTGTTTTGTATAGGTTTTCTACTTGAGAATCTACTGAATCCTAACAAGCCATTATGAGCAGTCTCAAGTAAGCTCGCACAGCCAAACTTTGATATGAAGATAAAACACAGAAATTAAAAAAAGAGGAAAAAAAACCACCATCTTACGATTTACAATAATAAACTAAACATTAGGGTTTCCATTCTGTTAATTGAAAAGAATAAGACATTTAGGGACCTACATTACCAGTCAAAAGTTTGGACACACCTTCTCATTTAATGTTTTTTTTCTTTATTTTCATCACATTGTACATTCTGACTGAAAACATTAAAAATATGAATGAACACATATGTAATTATGTAGTAAACAAAAAATGTGAACTAAGTCAAAACATGTTTTATATTTTAGATTCTTTAAAATAGCCACCCTTGGCTTTGATTACTGCTTTGCACACTCTTGGCATTCTCTTGATGAGCTTCATGAGATAGTCACTTTAAGGTGACTATCTCATGTGGGCTTTCACTTCACAGGTGTGGAATTTCTTGCTTCTTAATGAGGTTGGGACCATCAGTTGTGTTGTGCAGAAGTCAGGTTGGTACACAGTTGACAGCCCTATTTGACAACTGTTCGAATCCATATATTATGGCAAGAAATAAGCTAAGTAAAGAGAAACAACAAAAAAAAATTGCAAAAACTTTGAAAGTATCCCCAAGTGCAGTCGCAAAAACCATCAAGTGCTACAATGAAACTGGCTCACATGTGGACCGCCCGAGGAAAGGAAGACCAAAAGTCCCCTCAGCTGCTGAGGATAAGTTCATCCAAATCACCATCCTCGGAAATCACAAATTAACAGCACCTCAGATTAGAGCCAAGATAAATCTCACACAGAGTTCAAGTAGCAGACACATCTCTACATCAACTGTTCAAAGGAGACTGCGCCAATCAGGCCTTTATAGTCAAATAGCTGCTAAGAAACCACTACTAAGGAAAAGCAACAAGCAGAAGAGATTTGTTTCGGCCAAGAAACACAAGGAATGGACAGTAGACCAGTGGAAATCTGTGCTTTGGTCTGATTAGTCCAAATTTGAGATCTTTGATTCCACCCGCCATCTCTTGGTGCGATGCAGAAAAGGTGAACGGATGGTCTCTACATACATGGTTCCCACCGTGAAGCATGGAGGAGATGTGAAGGTGCTTTGCTGGTGACACTGTTGGGGATTTATTCAAAATTGAAGGCACACTGAAGGAGCATGGCTACCACAGCATCCTGCAGCGACATGCCATCCCATCCCATTTGGTTTGCGTTTGGTTGGACCATCATTTATTATTCAACAGGACAATGACCCCAAACACACCTCCAGGCTATATAAGGGCTATTTGACCAAGAAGGAGAGTAATGGAATGTTGCATCAGATGACCTGGTCTCCACAGACACTGGACCTAAACCCAATCGAGATGGTATGGGATGAGATGGTTAAGGCAAAAGGGCCAACAAGTGCTCAGCAGCTCTGGGAAAACCATTTCAAGTGACTACCTCATGAAGCTCATCAAAAGGATGCCAAGAGTGTGCAAAGCAGTAATCAAAGCAAAGGGTGGCTATTTTGAAGAATCTAAAATATAAAACATGTCGACTTATTTCACACTTTGTTTACTACATAATTCAATAAGTGTTTATTCATAGTTTTGATGCCTTCAGTGAGAATCTGCAATGTGAATACTCATGAAAATAAAGGAAAAACATTAAATGAGAAGGTGTGTCCAAATTGTTGACTGGCAGTGTACATAGGGTAAAGTGTAATGAATTTTTTCCCCTAATTTTCTGACATTTTGTAGACCTCAAGATTAGTTGGGAAAATAGTCTACATCTTACAAAAATAGACATTTGGTGCTTCAATAACATTGAAGAATGAGGTCTAAAGAACTTGCGCAATGAATACAAAAGTGCAAATAATTCTAGGTAAACATCAACCGCAGGGCTAAGAAACAAACAAAGCCACATGCTTTGATTTAATGAGACACAGACTCACCCACATACAGGTATCCATGTGTAAACCCCTCAACAAATGCAAATCAGTCCTACTGGTCAGAATGCACCAGCCCTAGTAGCAGTTTGGTCAACCCACATTCTTACCACTTCCTGCCATCACTGAGCTTGAGTTGCTTAAAAATCAAAGTGACAACTGGCAAGTTCCTGCTAGCCGCAAGGACACCTGCTGAGGCTTTGGCCTGCAGGAATTCTGATAATAAAGCTGTGAACTGATTTAAGAATATATTTCCTGTTCCTGTTATCCTTTAAGTTTTTTAAAACTACAACTTGAAGCCCTAAAATGGCAAAATGCAAAAGAACAGCAATGGTTCTTTTGCATTTCAGTGCACGCCATTAGTGCTAAGTCCTTTCAATTCACTGAATATTTAAAATAAAACTTGATTCACTTTTTTTGTCAGCCTTGTGGCCAATTTAAGTAAAATAGATATCAAACGTCATGCAGTCTGCAGGGGTACAGGATATGTTTTATATCAGATAGATGTAACCATAGAGATTGACAAAGACACAAAAGGCAAAAAAAGTTGTTACCTGTGGGACTAAATTAACCTTCTCTTTCCACATTTCCACACTACATGGTGTAGTAAAGTAACCAGCAATTCATGACTCATTGCCACAGAATCAGGCTTTAAACACAACAGGCATTTTGTAGGCTTGTCTCTACAGAAGAATCCCCAACATTCAGGCCCTCACTTGCGAGAGTTAATCATCCATTCCTGTGAAGTCCTCTCCCCAAACTGACAATTTTACTGCAGAGAAATCGTGAAACTGATTTGCTTGAGCATGCACGCTAAAAAAATTTCCACCACAACCAGGCATTCATGAGCCTCAGCTACACCAAAGCTACAGAAACATCCTGACTGTGAAAATGATGGGCCTTGACACACCTCTCAGATTTCAAAGCATCTCAGAGTTGATGGTTAAAATGGCAAAATTCATCATCTACAGGGACACTGTACCTCCTTTGTGCCTGGTGAATGTTGATTCAAGCTCATGGGAAAGTCTAATGCATTTGCCAAAACAGACAACTTTTGTGACCCTGAAATGAAAGCCTGGCAGGCAAACAAGTACAGCTGCAAGGTGACATCTACCCATACCATCCAATGTTATCCCAAACAGGATTTGGTTTCTCACATCTGAATAGTTGATGCAAATGTTTAAAACACCCTTCACTATGAAGTGCTTTTAACCCTGGTACCTGTGTGTTTAGTTTTCTCCGCTGACACTCGTGATGTGATTTTAAGCTAAAATAGTTTTCTGAGGACATGACTCATTTTGCTAAAAAAAAAAAAAAAAAAAGCGCACATTGACCAAACACGTCCTACAAAAAAAATGGAAGAAATCATGAATCCAAAGCATTGTAACCACTAATTGACTTCTAATATCAGCATAATTAAGAAAAAATCCTCAAAACGTATGCACAGCCAAGACAAGGAGCCACCTCAGTGCAACTTCATCACTCTTCAAACAAGCATATCGACCAAATTTCAGCAACCTGGGAGAAAATCTGAACTTATCACACACTTGACCTGACCAACACTGACATTTTCTATGCATTTTCTATGTTAAATGGTAAATAAGCCAGTCAAATGACCACAGTGTCACTACATTTGAATACAGAAATATGCTAGTTTCACTCAATGCATTAAATGTAAGAGGCAGGGTGGTAATTTTTTCAAAAAAGTTTTAGTACTTTCAGTAACTTTCTTTGTGCCACAGAGGGATCTGACAGCAGTTTTTAACTTTTAGCTGTTGTTCAACTTGATATAATCTTTGTACAGCAGGTATTGCTACTTCAAAGAGGGGTTTTTAGCTGCTTATTTAGGTCTATGAAAGGTTTCCAAAAGTGCAGTCAAAGACACAGCAGCAGACAGAATTTATTCAACTGAAAACCTTTTACAGCACCCCCCTGTTAGGACACTCTTAAATGCCCTCACTGCTTCTACCTTCTCTCCGGATAAAGGCACTAAACAGCTAATTGCCGAACAATGTATTTGACTAAGACAAACTGCTTTCTGACTCAAGTAAACATTTCTGCAAACCTCCCAGCTGACCAAAGACAGCTTTTAAACAGTAGCTTATTTGCTCATGTGGGCTAAACCCAGCTCAACTGATTTACTGGCTTTTCTGCTTCGGGAGTCACTCTGCTCAAGGAGGAGATGGAGGGGGTTGGAAGAAGTTTTGGGCAAAGGATCTGGACAAAGAGAAGGCAAGTTAACATTCCAGTCTAACTAAAAGCAGAAAGCTGGATTTTAGAGTTCATTGAGCAGACAGAGGGCACATGAAATGCAGTATGAGCAGAAGGAGAAGAATCCAGCATCTACAAATGTCAATTAGACATATAACAATCACTACAACTTGGTGAAGATGTCCAAGGTATGGAGAAAAAAAACATTTTATCCACAACACTGAATTCCTTCTCTGTGTCAAATAAGCCATGTAAAGTATTTTATGATTCTGAGTAGAACTGTTGAAGGCTATGAACACGCTTTGCTGAGTCAGAGGAGACCGTTTTGGAAATTGTGGCATTCCTGTAGGAAAATAAAGTGCTGCCAAGTTATAGGGGGAAACAAAACAACAACAACAACAACAACAAAAACAGTGTCCCACAAGATGAAGCCATCATTTGGAAAAAAAAAAAAAAAAGACACGAATAGTCAGGAAATCTAAATACCATGATTCGTAGAAGAATGACTCAGAAAAATAAAAAAAAAAACTAAAACAAACAAAAAAAGGTAGATCACGGTAACGTTTACAGCATGGGTTTATTTCGCTATTTAAAAAACAAAACAAAACAAAAAAAAACACTGACTATATCCAAGTGTTGGTCGTATTAAATTTCTAACGAGCTTTAAACTGACGAAAACTGGAGGACTTACCGCTCTGCGGCGCACACAGCTCGAAAAATTTGACTTTATTTTTTTCAGACTGCGGGTAAAATAAACTTTGCGCAACAAAACTCCAAATTAGCTTCAATTGCGTTCCAAAAAGGAAATGAAAGTGCCCCAACAAACTTTTATCGCAAACAGAACGCTCAGCTTCTGCGCTCCAACCCGCACGTCTTCTCTCCTTTGCTGTTAATTACTTCACCAGATTTTTCTAATTAACGCGCGTTCTCATCTGCGTCCACGGCAGGAGGCTTCAGTATGAACCCATTCAGTCCGCGCTGACCCCATATGTCGGGGTCCCGAACGAAAGGGACAAAAGAAGGACCTTTGATTCCTTGCGGGCTCCTACTCCCTTCCTCCTCCTCCTCCTCTTTCCACCACCACAACCACATAACTCGGCCCTTTTCAAGAAGAGGAGGCCCCTCGTCTGAAACCTGAGCTCGACAACGCTGACTACCGGTCTATCCTCACTACAAAAGGACTATGGGAATCCTTTTACGCGTTTTACAATATAATGATGCCATACGATTGTAACGGTTAAACCTCAGAGTCTGAACATGGACTTAATATGAATTTCAGAAGAGATAAAAATACTATGACGCACAATGCAGCCACTTTGTGCTGCAAGTTGTTGAGGAATGCGTAATTTTAGCACACATTCATAGTAAATAAATTCCCTATTACAAGTTTAAAAAAAACTTCACAGTGTAGTGACATACTGAAGCTTAAATAATTAACAAAAACTCCAAAAATATGCGCAATTGCCACGTTAGTGGGTCCACCAAGCTGCAACGGCCCCACAATAAATCCTGCCTTTATTGTTGTAATGCTCAGTTTTTCGGTTTTATGATACAATTTTATCATCATTGTGGAAGCTGTTGTGTTTCTTGCTGCTGTATTCACTCACAGCTGTGCCTACTAAATCCACCCTCCAATAGTCCAAGTGTGGATGAAATCTTTATCAAAATGCCAATGAAGCCTATCCCAGCTGATTTAGGGTGAAGCAGGATACATGCTGAACAGGTTGCCAGTCTTGCTGACAGTAGATATATCCTGGAAAATGTTCCAAAAATGCCTCATCTAACATGTCAACATCTTTAGAATCTGAATCAGTTTTATTGTAAAGTAATGTTGGCATTTGTTGAAGAAGATAAGAAACAAAGATTTTTTTAAAACAAGTGCTACACATCAATAGACAGCAAATGTAGCAAATCCAAGAGATTTAAAGAAGCAAAAAGTACAAAAAATATTTACAGTGTGCAGGATTGTGCATATTATTTCCTGATATTTGCCCATGTTTCAGACTTCCCCTACTGATAAAGTCTAGTGTTTAAAATCTGCAGTTTGTAAACAGTTGCAGTTAGATAACCAAGATGGCATCAGAGCTGCAGATTTTGTGAGCTGCCTAACTGTTTTTTAAATCTACACGTGTGGCTCTAATTGATGGAATGCACTCTTAAGCATTTACATGTCCAAATGCACTGCATTTGCTCTGCAAGGATCTGTTTCTGTGTTTACCTTCTAAGCAAAAAAAAAAAAAAACGACAACAGCATAATATAATTGTTTCCCTTTTTGCTTTGGACCCTGTGTTGTACCCTGGACCCCGGTTTTGGCAACCTTGCAGGCCTGACAGAGCGCTTCGTGACTGTAGCTTTTAACCAAGGAGGCTCACCATCCAAGAATTTATTTGATGGGAGGGCTCGGCAAAACAACAGACTTCTTGCTGTCATGCAAGCAGCTGTAGTACTCTTGATTTACCAAAGGACCTGAAAATGTTTGGAGGAGGCTGTGGGAAGTCAAGTCAGGCCAGATGCCTGTGCCTGGCCAACTTGCTGTGGCAGTATCCCAACCTCCTCTCATACTAACTACCTTTCCTTCTTATTTCTGCTTCTCATATTTGGTCAAAGTGAGGCATGAACACCTGCACCTCTTCTCATATTTTAACTCATAGATTCTTCAGTGTCTTAGCCATTTATCACAAAATAAGTACATTTGAAGGATCAAATGTGCAACATAGGAGTTCAAAGGAACTCAAAATGACATTAGCAGGTTAAGCCAAAATCATAATGCGGCTGGGGAAGGTGTCTCCTCGGGCTCAAAATTCCCTCCTACACCCCTGCAGAGGATATATTAACTGTTTGAAAAAGGGCACTGACATTGATATTTGTCCACCTGTGTAGTCGGCGGTTTCTCCCTACTCAGCATGTTGTGGTAATGTTTTAGTGTCAGGCTAGATTGCTTATTTCCTCCTAAAAGATAAAACTTTGGGAAATAAATTCATAGCATGGAAGCATTATGAGTAATTGATTTTTTTTTTTTTAAGGCTGAGTCTCTGTGATCATTAATTTCACCATACTGAAAGCCAAGAAACAAAATAGGGGATTCAATATTTCCTTGCTAGAAGTTGATGCCTGGGAAAATGCAGGAGGCTCAGAAGGAGTATTTATATCATCAAGAGAGAGACAACAATAACTGTGAAGAAGTTAACATTTACAGAAAATTTAATTGTTACCACATGGAGAAAGATAATAAAAATTTGAAATCCATGGCTTAATATGGACAATGAGAGTGAGGAAAATGGTCCCAGATGCCATATCATAGCTATAAAATAAAATTAATAGTGTACAGTATACCTTGCCATTAATGCTTTTATGTGCCTTCCTTTTCTTGCTTCCATGTAAGCTATTTTTTCTTATAGGTAAGAAAAAAACACATTAAAATACGGTATTAAACTCCCTCCCCTCTCCAAAGACACAAAGTAGGAAGAAAAGTAGGTATTTTGTCTCAAAATAATAAGCAAAGCCATTTCAGTAAAAGCGTATATCTATCTGTCTGTCTGTCTGTCTGCCTGTCTGTCTATATACATACGTCTATATACACTGTATTGCCAAAAGTATTTGCTCACCTGCCTTGACTCGCATGTGAATGTAAGTGACATCCCATTCCTAATACATAGGGTTCAATATGATGTCGGTGCACCCTTTCCAGCTATAACAGCTTCAACTCTTCTGGGAAGGCTGTCCACAAGGTTTAGGAGTGTGTTTATGGGAATTTTTGACCATTCTTCCAGAAGCGCATTTGTGAGGTCATACAATGATGTTGGACCAGAAGGCCTGGCTCTCAGTCTCTGCTCTAATTCATCCCAAAGGTGTTCTATCGGGTTGAGATCAGGACTCTGTGCAGGCCAGTCAAGTTCATCCACACCAGACTCTGTCATCCATGTCTTTATGGACCTTGCTTTGTGCATTGGTGCACAGTCATGTTGGAAGAGGAAGGGGCCAGCTCCAAACTGTTCCCACAAAGTTGGGAGCATGGAATTGTCCAAAATGCTGAAGCATTCAGAGTTCCTTTCACTGGAACTAAGGGGCCAAGCCCAGCTCCCGAAAAACAACCCCACATCATAATCCCCCCTCCACCAAACTTTACACTTGGCACAATGCAGTCCGACAAGTATCATTCTCCTGGCAACCACCAAACCCAGACTTGTCCATCAGATTGCCAGATGGAGAAGCATGATTCGTCACTCTGTCTCCACTGCTCTAGAGTCCAGTGGTGGCAGTGCTTTACACCATTGCATCTGACGCTTTGCATTGCACTTGGTGATGTATGGCTTGGATGCAGCTGCTCGGCCATGGAAACCCATTCCATGAAGCTCTCTGTGCACTGTTCTTGAGCTAATCTGAAGGCCACATGAAGTTTGAAGGTCTGTAGCGATTGACTCTGCAGAAACTTGGTGACCTCTTGGCACTGTGCGCCTCAGCATCCGCTGACCCTGCTCCGTCAGTTTTCGTGGCCTACCACTTCGTGGCTGAGTTGCTGTCATTCCCACACACTTCCGCTTTCTTATAATACAGCTGACAGTTGACTGTGGGATATTTAGGAGCGAGGAAATGTCACGACTGGATTTGTTGCACAGGTGGCATCCTATCACAGTTCCACGCTGGAATTCACTGAGCTTCTGAGAGCGATCCATTCTTTCACAAATGTTTGTAAAAGCAGTCTGCATGCCTAGGTGCTTGATTTTATACACCTGTGGCCATATGGAAGTGATTGGAACACCTGATTCTGAGTATTTGGATGGGTGAGCAAATACTTTTGGGAATATATATATATATATATATATATATATATATATATATATATATATATATATATATATATATATATATATATATATATATATATATATATACACTTCTACTACTCGCTGGCGTACAAAAATCCTGCGTGATGAAACAAAGATTTAAAATTTTGATTCCTCAGTCCATAATGCCTTCTTTCAGTCTTCAGTAGTCCATTGACAGTATTTCATTGGCCAGGAAAACCTTTTTCTTATTCTGACATCTGAGCAATGGCTTTCTTGCTGCAACTTGACCTGTCAAACTTGCAACTCGAAGTCCTCTCTTCACAGTCAAAACTGAGACTTGCTTACCACCACCATTATTTAGCTGTGTTTGAAGCTGTTGTCCTGTGAGCCTCTTATCATGCAAGCTGCTGCCTCTCAGAAACTTGTCCTCTGATTCTGTTGTACTAAGAGATTGTACGCCTATCACGCAAGCTGTTGACTCTGAGAAATTCGTCTTCTGATTCTGTTGTGGCTTTGGGTCTTCCAGACCTCTTCCTGTCAGAGGTTTCCCCAGTTTTTGAGTTCCTTTTTATGGTGAAGAAAACTGTACTTAATGATACCTTAATTTTCTTTGCAATTTCTCTGTAGGAATGATCTACATTTTTAAGTGGTACGATGGTCTGTCTCTCTTCTATTGTTAGTTGCCTTTTCCCTGCCATTTCTACAGCAACATGCTACCTTCTGCAGTACAATACTGATCAAACAATACTCTCAAGGGTATGGTGCCATGGAGTGTTCCAACACGACTTTTATGCAGACAAACGGGCCACTGACAGGTGAAGTGAATGAGATCGATCATCTTGTCACAATGCAATGTTCTGCTGGGAAACCTTACGTCCTGACATTCCATGTGGATGTTTGACATGTACCAAAGATTGCAGTTCAAGCAACCATCCATTTTTGGTCAGTAACTTATCATCTATCAATTTTGACAGGTCTTCGAAATCAGTACCTCAGAGATATACTTTTGCCCTGTTCCGGGATATGCAATACCCCAGCTCTAAGAAATACAGAGTCTAAAAGGCTGTAGAAAGTTTCTGAAAAAGAAATCACAAAAAACACAAATCAACATGCTACTTTTATACTCAATTATACACATCATGAATTTATATAAAAATAAAGAATGTTCAGCATCAACCAATTATGAAAAAGTTAAATAAATTAAGATACATTGGTTAATCTAAATTAGCAGTTCATTTCATATATAATGAAATGAACTGTGGCCATGGAAGTGGAGAAGTTTTGTATTACATTTCAAACTGATACGTAAATAAATTAAATACAAGGATTCAGATGAGATACTCAGTAATATGTAAGCATTGACTTTATTGAATGATGACAGTGCCTGATTTCAGCGCAGATTTTTTTCTCACATATAATTGATCTGAAAAGCAACAACAGCAAGTAACAAATTAAGAGAGTTAACTTATTTTATGCAGATTTAATGAAAAGTATTTACCACTAAATTTCTGACACATCACAAGACCCTAATTGGGGGCAAAAAGTGTGAAGAATCCCCCAATGATAGCATCTTTTCAGCCTCACGTTGAGCATGTGATGCCACAACTCACTGCACCCTGAGATGGCGAGGAAGGAGTCCTAGCTTAGCTAAGAAAGGAGGGTGGATATATTTTAGGCGCAGGTCATTGCAATACATTTATTCTTCCCTACCTGATGCCTCAAATTCCAACCTCCAAAATCTGCTCCATTCAACTTGATGATACAGAAGATTTAAGAACACTACGAGATGTATTCAAAAAGCATTTCAGCTGGAAAGAAATGTAATCTACAAAAGAAACAAGGCACACTCCATTTCAGCTAGAAATGCTCAGTGGCATTGTATCTGGAGAAGAAATTATGCTACCAATGCTTTTACAAACTTGTGTACAACATGAATGAGTGCAACTGTTTCCAAGTTCTTCGCTTAAAGCAACAAGCATAATGGGACTAGACTGAGAGCAGACGGAGAAGAGCACAAATGACACATTCACTCATGCTTGGTAAACTTTGACTTAAACAGACTCATGTTCACAAAATACACATAAGCACACAAACACAAAGTCTATGACTTTTCCTTTTTTTGTGCTTGCTGTTTCCCATTATGCTGCTTTATCATGCAGACTTGTGTGCAGTTTTACTCCAAACATGGCCTCCCACTGTGCTCTGACCCAGGCCAGCAGACCCTGGAGGAGCTCACTGCTCTCCGAGCGTACACACCATGTCTTCTCCTGTTTCACAGTCTGGAGGAAAAAACATGAAAAACACAACATGAGAAAGCATGAAAATGAAAGTAGTTAATCACAAGTGAGTTGACCTGGGCAACACTACAATCTGGAACAGGCAGCTGCAGAATGAGAACAAAAAATGCACCAGCTGCAATGCATTGAGCAGCCCTCTTTTTCAATACATAAAGTGTAGTTAACAATACATTGAGCATAAAAGACAATGATTGCATTCTTTTTTGCAAGAATAAGTACGTAAATCATGGGGTCGTGGACAACAAGAGGATTCAGTCAACTTATCCTTCTAATGAACTGAATGACAATGCACGTGGACTGAAGCAAATCAACACTAAACATTCACTGATGAATACCTGTTTTAACAGTCTTGGTTTCATTCTGAAACTCATGGCAGAGACAAAAGCATGATGAAATGAAGCTGGTGGGATGATACAAACATCCAAGTCTACATTTAACTGAAAACAGCACCTGAAAACTCCAAATATGAGCCTTCATTAGGCATGAATTTCAAATTTCTGTAATTTGGCAGACTTCTCAGAATATTTTTCATACCATATTTGACATTTAAGTACAAACAGCTCAATGGTTTTAAACTCCAACTGCGACTTGAACATGCATATGTTACATTCTAACTATGTAGGGCTGCAACAACGAATCGATAAAATTGATAATAATCGATTATTAAAAGCGTTGGCAATGAATTTCGTTATCGATTCGTTGTGTCGCGTGATTCATGCATCACTTGCCATGTCGCGGAGCCATCTACTTCACCTGCAGAGCTTTGTCAATGCTGGCTGACTGAAATAAAGTTTGTTTTTTTTAAATAACTCCACCTGTAGAGCGAGTTGAACAGAGCGAGGTGACGGCAAAGTGAAAGTAAATTCAGAGTAATTTCAACGAAACAACCGACACGGAGAAAACAGTTAGACCTAAGTCCTCAAAAGTGTGGGAGCATTTCATGCTTCACAAAACAAAAAACACGGTAACATGCAAGCTTTACAAAAGTGATATGATGTACGGGAGCACCACGATGATGATAGAGCACCTGAAATGGAAACACGTTTGAGTCGCCGATGAGGATGAAGGAGCTCAACAGCAGGTAAGTCACTACAGTATCCTACGTTTGTTCCGTTTTACAGTCAGGAAACATAACGTTAGTCTCTCTGGTAACTCGCCTGATGCCAGCGTTTGTTTGTTAGCTGATTAATGACAGTGATAGGACACGTGCGTGTGTGTGCGTACGTGTGAAACTTTTTATTTCACTTTAATCAGCTTAAGCAGGGTTTGAATATGCTTTATAAATAAACGTAACTTGCACACAATGGTGATAATAATTTAAAGATTAAGCCTTAAGTTTTCAATTCTCAATTTTCTGACAAAGTCTGAGTGAAGACACTGGTCTGTGTTGGAGTGAGGCAGGATGAACTGCATTTAGACCAAACAGGGGTGAAAGTAACTTATTACATCTACTCAATTTATGTAATGAAGTATTTTTTATGGTGCTTGTCCTATCTGTCTGTCTGTCTGTCTGTCTGTCTGTCTGTGTGTCTGTGTGTCTGTCTGTCTGTCTGTCTGTGTGTGTGTGTGTGTGTGTGTGTGTGTGTGTGTGTGTGTGTGTGTGTGTGTGTGCGTACTTTGTGTTTTGCTCTTTGGACGACTTACTTGCCTTAACCTAATACTGCAAATAAAACAAGATAATTACTGAGTTGTTGTAAATTGTGCTATAATACATACTCAAACTATACTATCTTTCTCATTTCATCAACAGCAAAAAATGACAACCACACCACACCACAGCAAGCAGCTGTCTTGACTGATCATCACTGGCATGAGGCCTCTGTCGATGGTTGAAGACAAAGGCTTTGCTACAATGATCTTATTTGCTCTGTCAGTCCAAATCGTCTCTTTCTGAATAAAGCAGCGGAAATTAAAAATGTGTTTTTTTTTTTTAAAAATCCGATTCATCGATTAATTGAAAAAAATAATCGGCCGATTAATCGATTATTAAAATAATCGTTATTTGCAGCCCTATAACTATGTATGCTATTATAACCACTCTAGGTACTGTATCTCTTACCTATCAAGTAACAGAAAACCCGTGACAAGTTCAATGCATAACTTTTTACTCAAGCTGCAATGCTGAAACAGTGAGCAGCAAAGAAGAGCAACATCTCTAAGACAAAGAGCCCAAAGAGGACTGGTGCTACGAATACTTCTATTACTTTTTCCCTAACATGCTGATAATACATTGGTGTTTTTTTCCATATTTCTTTGTCTATTTTCTAAAAATGAATAAATAAACGTTTTTATATAGTTCTACAATATCAAAGAATTTCAAAACCCATTTAGATTCTGTTCCAATATCATTCTTCAGAATTGGTTTCTGGGTCAAATATGTATGACTGAATTACTTCAATATTACAACTTGCCATTGTGTAGACCAACTTCATAGTGCTAGCAGAGTTGTAGGAGAGCTGGTGTAGCATGTAGAGATTTGGACACATCTAAGCTATTCTAAGGCATGCCAGGATTATTTTAATAGAAAAAACCCTTCTAAAATATAGAAGTAACATAGAATATGTTGCTTTGATACACTAAAATGACTTTCTCAGGATTAAATCAAAACCTTAAGAGGAATTTTCATTTTTACAGCATCTGTGTTCACAGAAACTATGATGAATTCAGCCATAAACGTACAGTTTCCCAAAGCAGAAAAGATAATTACATCACTATATGACTCATTGATGTTCAGCCAAGCTTAACCCCTTGATGCCTGAATTTATTTATAATTAAATAAAAAAAAATTTTGTGTGTTTTTGCTTTCCAGCTGATGCTAAAATAAGTGGAGATTGTTAATTTGTCTATTACACATAGAATAGAACAGATATATAATAATAATAACATATATAATAATTAGGTCCCACTCCGACTGGTCCTACGAGAAACCAGTGCTTGCAAAAGGTTCCGAAGTACTTATTGAATATGCACAAACCGGCAATGGGGGAATGGATAAGCTATCTTGGCTGCAGTCTGAATGAAAGTGGTATGATGTGAATTCGTGGCAATAAGTGTCAAGGGGCTAATGTTTGGTTATTTCTGATGCTATATGTGAATGCAATTTGAAGATATTGCTGCATTTACATTTAAACTAATGCAACATCTGATTTTGTCTCACTACAAAGGCACTTTGGGTTGTTTTGCAGGCTTTGCGTAGGAGTTCAGTTGCATGCCATACTTCTTGCTGTGTAATATCAAGGTAACTTTGGCTGGGATGGCTACTTGCTCTGTGAAAAAACACTGTGGTTAGAAATCATTAAAGTCAAATTCCATACTGTGTAGGAGCCATGTCATATTCAGATAATGATTTGTTATACTTTAAGGGGCTACTCGTAACCTGTTTTGGTGCTTTATCAGTCTATTGTAATTCTTATACAGTTTATAATGCATAATCGACGGGATAATAAATGGGTCACTTGTTTATGTTTTCCTTACATTTGCATGGCAGTTTTATACAAAGAAAAAACAAATATGTGTCCATTCATGTTCCTACACACCACCTGTGTGAGTTGTTCTGAAAACATATATAACTGAGCAACAGTAAATTTAACTGCTGCGTCCCACTTCAAATGAAGGTATTTCTTTTACAGTCAGTGGTTCTCTATTCTGCAATGTATTTATGAGCTGTCTGTGTAGTTTCTCATTCATCCAGGTCATGGTTATCCAAAGTTGTTTGTATGTGGACCTCAATCCAAAAAGGGCAAACTGTTGTCCTTTACATCCTCTCTAGTGGACAGCAACATCAAGTTCACCAGAGAGGATGTAAAGGACAACAGTTTGCCCTTTTTGGATTGTGAGGTCCACGTACAAGAGGACAGAAGTCTGAGTGTTGGGGTATACAGGAAACCAACACACACGGACCAGTACCTGCTTTTTGACTCTCACCACCCACTGGAGCACAAGCTAGGGGTCATCAGGACCCTGCAACACGGGGCTGACAAGTTACCCACCAGTACCCAAGACCAGGAAAAAGAACACAAACACCTGAAAGAGGCACTGAAAACTTGTGGATATCCTGACTGGACCTTTGTGAAGGCTCACACAAGATCCAGAAAGGAGAACAACCCAGTGAGAACTGAAGAGAAGGAGAACAGGCGAAACAACATAGTGATCCCGTATGTGTCTGGACTGTCTGAAAAACTGAGGAGGATCTTCAACAAACACCAGATCCCTGTATTTTTTAAGCCAAATAACACACTCAGACAAAGACTGGTCCACCCAAAAGACCTCACACCACACAGTCAGAAGAGCAACCTGGTGTATGCAGTTAAATGCAGCGAGGAATGCTCAGATCTCTACATAGGGGAAACCAAACAGCCACTTAACAAGCGTATGGCTCAACACAGAAGAGCCGGTTCCTCAGGACAGGATTTGGCGGTCTTCCTTCACCTCAAGGAAGAGGGACACTCATTTCAGGACACCAGTGTTCAGATTTTGGACAGGGAGGACAGATGGTTTGAGAGAGGCGTGAAAGAAGCCATCCATGTCAAAGTGGAGAAGCCATCTCTGAACAGGGGGGTGGTCTGCGACATCATCTTTCGCCATTTTACAATCAGGTCCTTTCAAAACTCCCCAAAAGAACTACTCAGCAGAATGACTCAGGTGAGGTGGCTCATGCTAACGACCACCATTAGCATACGAGGGCTCGGTGAAACTCGCATTTCAACGACCCCCTTTGTCACTCCCTGGCTCCCAACGACCATCGTTGAGGAGTCAGGTGGGCCTTGGCAATGGTCGTCGGAATGTGAATAACACTGACCACACCTCACAGAGGTTATAAGCTGAGGCAACATCAACCACCACCAGAACTGAAGAAGCCTCTTGGACGAAGGGTGAAACATCTTCAAGGAACCTTCTTAAAGTCCAGTTGGATTGATTTAAATAACTTTGGATATTTATGAGCTGACAGAAGCAAGGGTGATATGAAAAAAGGAGACCAGTATGGAATCAAATAAGCTGCAGTGACCCTGGATTTTCTCTGCTTAAGTGGAAGAATATAACTCAGTGGCAGCTGTGGTTTTGTCTCCAGTAGAGGTAGCAGAAGCAAGTAGAGTGACATCAAAAAAATTTCCTTTTTAGTTTCAGCCCTCTAAGGAAATGCTACTAACCTCATCGTAAAGCTTAATATCCATCCTGCACTCGTTGGAGGGCCACAGGAGAATTGAGCTTACACAGCTGATTGGGAGAGTTTCTAAAACAGTGACGCTACTGCTGCATGGTTCCTGGTTTTTCCTCCATTGGTGATCCTCTTGAAGCAGGTAGAGGGTCTCTCGAGTCACCAGAACCGTCAGTGGCATCCAAATGTCCTCTAAAGGAAGAATATAAAAACATGAGTAGATTCACTGTATTCAGACTAGTTTAAACCTTTTATTCTGTGAATTTTCACTTGTGACTTACAACCTAAATCGTTAGGCTCACCGTTTTGAGATTTTAAACTCTGATCTAGTACTACAGCCAACAATAATAACTCACTGATGTTAAAAGTTTTACAAACCACCTTTCATCTACAAGTTTTGGTTTCATGTCAGAAAGCTCCATATTCGGAGTAACAAGTAGAAAAAAAGGCAGATTGAGACATGTTAAAATGCTGGCACTTGAAATTCCATGTACATGCACAGCTGTGTGTAGCCTGCAGCCACCTTGGCTTTAAAAGTGTCTGTTGTAGTACAGACAACAAGGCATTCAGCAGCAGCAGCAGCAGCACATAGGTACTAATCACCTAGCTAATTCAAAACAGAAGATTTGTCTCATTTTATAATAGAAACTGGTCACATGGATTGCCTGCCGGCACCTCATGTCAGCTGCCCTCCACAAATCACATCCTGTCTATATTTTCCACTTCCTGCCAAACCTGCTTTTATCATTTGGGAAATACAACCTGGCATCTTTTTTCATTTATAATTCTCACCTTGAGCACATCCAGGCATTTTCGCTTCCTTACTGCTGATTAATATCATAGCTAATGATGCAGTTTCTTCTACTTTTTCTCTAGTCTATAAGACAAACTACTTAAGTAGAAATATCATTCTACACAAACCACACCAGGGGCCTGTACTACAAAGGAAGTTCAATATACCGAGATATCTTTTTGTTGAAAAGCTGGCAAATGCTGCTGTGTGAATGTGTACGTTAACAGAATGATCAGCATCATTGTGAGATCATTATGGCAAGAGCAGTTCTGACTATAAATACAACAATGCTATCCATTAACCTGAACCATAAAACCTGCTAGCAGATTTGGAAACCTTGTCTACCAGTCATCAGGCCAGAAAACGAAAAAACTGTTGGATCTTCACATTCCCAACAGACTTTAAACTATTCATCTGTGACCTGCCATACCTACAACCTAACTAAATTGAACCTTAAAATCACGACCTTTCATCAAAACCATTTTATTCTGCATGTCTCTCTTAAAATTTTGCCAAAAATTGACCATTCACTTTTACTAGATTACCCCCCCCCCCCCCCAAAAAAAAAAAAGAAAAAAAGAAAATTCTGTGCTCCTTGGTGTAACCATGAAGCCATAGTTGGCAGTCATGTGACAAAAATTCTTGTCTTTCAGCTGTAAGCCTGGTGTTAAATGTCTTGGTAGCAAAGAAATACCAAATATGAAAACATAATTCAAACTCTTAAGTAGGCTTACTACAAATCTTATAAGGTCATCGAGTACAAGGCTATAGATTTTTATCAGTCTCAGTTTTTGGATTTAAAATGATAGAAAGGCCTACAGAACAATGAAATGGTTGCATATGGAACACTGGAATGGTTGCATATAGAACAATGAAATGGCTTAGATTTTTTTGCAGCTCTGTAACGTCTCGCTGTCCACAAAGTGACCTTCTTGGCATCATTTAGGAATGGTGAACATAATTTTCTAAGTGAACTGTCCAGTCAGTGGGCGTTGCTTTTACATGCCTATTATCTTGAACATAACCTGCTCTGAAGCAGATCCACATATTGCTCGATAGTAGAGGCCACTGCCTAAAGTGATATATACAGATGGTGGCATAATTTCGATGTAATTAGCTTTAACAATATCAAGCATTGCAGCTTCAAATGTTTTTTCTACACAACATTTTGCGTCTTGAAATCTCCTTTCTTTAAACAAGTGAACATGTTGAAAATGAGACTCAGAAAGAAGAGAGAGAAAGAAAGCTGATTCATCAACTGGCAAAGAAAGCAAAAGCAAAGATTGGACTGAATATAGAGTTCCCAAACACGATATGTCACCTTGCAGGATAAAAGCCAAAATGTAGAAGAACTGCAGCTGTCCATCCTCCATATCTGCCTGGATGTCTTCACACACTAGTGGCCTAACAGATAAAAACAAAACAAATGTAGGAAATCATACATATCCACACATAGAATGCAAAAATCTCCTATCACACCTAACAGATCAAAACAAATCAGGTGTGAGAATACTACACAGAAACACAAATAGAGAGCAAAATATCACATCTAAACTGATGTTTGGTTAAAAGCCCAGATAAGATAACTGAGTTTTGGGTGTTTGTGGCTGGCAGGTGCTGCTGTTGCAGAAAGACATGCTTCAACATCATGGGGTAAATTTCACAGTAACTGTGAAGCATAGGGGGCTAATTGACATAATAATGGCTACCGGGAATTTTATTGTGCAAATGATGGAAGTGTGCTCTGGGAATGTGGTTAGCTGCACAGGAAGTGGCTGCTTTGTTTATATTTTTTTGCATTAGTGAGCTCTGGAATCTGTTGTCTGAGTATAAATGACAAATTAAGAGATTTAAGGCATTATTATGTGTTTGTACCTGGATATGGCAATCCACGCTGTACAAAAAACCTTGCCTATTTTAATTCAGAGTGAATTTCTTTCCACATTAATTGGCATTTTTTAAAATTTCTGCTTGTTGGATAAAACATCTCTGTCAGGTTTTCCTAACTGATTCTGACTAAAATGTTTCATTACTCACAGCATGTTTTTTGCATATTGTGCAGGTTTATAGAAAATTTTTGTACTTTGTACCACATTTCTTTTGATGAGAACCTAATAGAAGGTACTACCTTCTGTGTCAGAGAGAAAAACATACAAACAAAAGGTGCTGAAAAACTACTGGTAGTGGTAACAAACTACACAAGGCGACATGCATGTTTCAGGATTTCCAAGGCAACACATGCTACAAATTAAGATGTGGTTTACCAGCTAATTTAGTGGGGCCATTATACAAAATGAAGTCCAAAAAATGCTGATTGTAATCAAGTAAAGATGTGTCAGAAATGTGCAGTGTTAGAACTTCTATCGCCATAACTTGCTTTAACCTACACCACCCAACCACATACTAATGTGAACAACACTATTCAGACCACATCTTTCAGTATCAACACAAATAAAATCAAAGATGTCTGCTGTTTTCTCACTGCAATCCAGTGGGTTCTCCCTCAACAGAGTCAGCATACACAGTCTGTGTGAAGCATACCAGAGGTGGTGCTGGGGGGTGAGTCTTGTCGTAGAGATGGACTTCAGCTTGCTATCTGATTTGTGAGCCATCTCACGTACAATTCCTGAAGAAATAAAAACAAAAAAGAACTAAAATCAGTTGAGGTTGAGTGTGAAGATTGTGCCATTTAGTCCACATTTTTCCCCCTAGGTGCTGAGCCAAATGCAACTGGACTTGATTTAGACTGTTGAAGGTATTTCTGCCTCTTCAAAATGCTTCTTCAGTTAACTATGAAATAATCACCAACAATTAGTTGATTATTAGCAGCTTCTCAAAGGAGTACTGGCTGATTTTGTTGGTTTTATATAATGCAGTGGTGGTTGTATATAATATAGATTCTTTACTTAAGTAAAAGCACAAATGCAGAAATCTAAAAATACTCTATCACAAGTAAAAGTCCGATTGTAAAATGTATTTTAAGTATTAGAATAAATGATACATTATTATGTTTACTGAAGCATCTGTACATCAGCAGCATGATACTGTTGTAGCCACTGTAGATAGAGCTAGTTTGAATTACTTAAATACATACATATATATACAAAGTTCTATATATATAGAGGAACAGCAGATAAATCTGAGGGCTCAACAGACAATTAATTAGAAGAAGGAAGAGAATACCCAAATCTGTTTCCAGATTTTGGACTTTTTCTCTAATCTTTGATTTTTGGTGAGGTATTGGGTCACTGGAACATTTACTGAAATGCAACCATGTGAGAAGTTAAGGGGGAAAAATCTCTGTTTGGTGGAGCTGTTAACAACTCATAGACATCTGACTAGACACTGCTGTTTTGTAAGGTCAGAAGCCAAAAAGGTTGGAAACTAGCGGTTTAATTTTTAACTATGTGGTGTCTTAAAATTAAATCCATTCTTTAAAATTTTTATCTTAAATGTAACTGAAACTGTTAGATAAATGTACTAGAGTAGAAAGTGCAATATTTCCCTGTTCAAATAGAGTGAAGCTATGAAGGAGAGATAAACTCGAGTAAAGTGCAAGTACCTTAAAACTGCACTTGAGTAAATGTGGACAATAAAACTGCCTATTGTGAGATTTTGGATTTTTGGGTGGAGAAAATCTGAAGATGTCCGCTTGTACTCCAGTATGTTTTGGTCAGTATTTTTCATTATTTTTTGCAAGCAAATGATGTACTAAAGAATCACAGAAATGATCATCATATTAACTGATTTGAATACTCATTAATGGCAGCTCTAAAACAAACTTCATAGTCCCATTTCTTTGGTCCAGACCTTCATATTTATTTATTTATTTTATTTAGCATTTATTTAACCAGGTTAGTCCCACTGAGATCAGAGATCTCCTTTACAAGGGAGACCTGGCCAAGAGGGCAGCAGCATAGTCACATTAAAAACTGTAAACAATAGATAAAATTAACAACATTAAAACTTGCTCACACAAAACACTTGCACACAGACGAGGTAGACTGTAAGGATTTCACCAGAACTTTAAACTCAATCAGTGTAACAAGGGCTTGAAGTTTAAGTTCAGATTGTAATTTATTACAAGCATCAGCTGCAGAAAACCAAATGCTTTCTTGCCCAGTTCAGATCTTACTTTGGGGACGACAAACTGCAGAATATCCATAGATCGGCAATTGAGACTTCCATGTTTCCTTGTTAAAAGTCAAGACAAACAGGAAGGAACAATACCCAGAATGGTTCTGTAAATAAACACATACCAATGACTGAGACGTCGGGCACTTAAAGATGTCCAGTTAACTTTAGAATAGAGCTCCCAATGGTGAATAAGGGGACCACATCTAATGATGAATCTCAGCGCCCCATGGTACACACTATCCAGCATGCTAAGACAACTAGCAGAAGCCTTCATATACAACACATCTCCATAGTCAATAACAGGCAAAAGGGTGTTTCTACCAATTTCTGTTTCAAACAAAAGTGAAAGCAAGTCTTGTTTCTGTAATAAAACCCTAATAAGAGTTACAGTTTTTTTTTTTTTAACCATATACCGAATGTGCTTCTTAAAAGACAAATGGTTGTGAATTGAAAATCCTAGACATTTAAAAGTAGATACCAACTCTATTTGTTGACCATTTCTTGTAAAAACTTTTTCCAGACTGGCTGATCTGGCAGTTTTTGAAGTAGTAAAAAACATACATTTTGTTTTGTCTGCATTTAAAACAAGTTGCAGGTGACAAAGTTGTTCCTGTACTCTATCAAACACAAGCAGTAAATACTGAAAAGCCTCAGCAGGTGTGGGTGCTGCACAGTATATGACAGTCTATCAAGTCAATCCAGTGACATCTGACGAAAATATTTTCACCAGAAATCCCACGTTGCAAAGAATTTGTTGATCTTGCAGAGTACCACTCATTCACACTCAAATGAATAAAAGCTTGCACATAAAACACAAAAAACTCACATCTCAGGTACTGACACAGAACTGATTTGGCTCCCATCTTGGATGGTTCATAGAAAAGTCAATTGTGCTTGCTTTGTATTTTCTCAGTTTTGCATCCCTAATGAAGCATTTTAGGCAATATCTATCTACCAATATTCAAAACGGACTCCAAAACCAAAACATGTAAGGAAGGGGAAAGGATTAAGACCCTTAATGCTTATCTGTCAACCAAAATTGATTAGAAAACTATTCCTTGTGAAAATTACACATCCCACTTGAGAAGCGCTGTAGTTGAGCCTTTTGCTCACTAAACACATGGGAAACTGACCAGCTCTGTGCAACTGTTCAAACAGGAGCTGTCAAACATCTCTCTGCACACTTTCATGAGACATTTGGGATGAAGGTAAAGACTTTAGGGTTGTGTGCATTTATCAGGGAGGCACATATTCAGGGGGAATCAATGAAGTCAAAACTGCCTGACTGAATTACCTGAATTAGACTGAAAACAAAATCTACCTACAAATTTTTGAAAGACATAGCAAAGATGCCCTAAGTAAGTTACGCCCAAAGATTCATGGAAAGAGGTCTATGCACAAAAGCCAAATTCAATCCCAGATTTATGCTATTGTAACTAATAAAAAAGCAAAAGGTCTCTGGTTGCAAGTGTAATATTTCAGCGCCATTGATTCAGAGGCTGAGAAAATGTTGGGAACACAATCCGCTGGGTCACACTCACAGTAATGAATTGTGATGTGTCATTGAGTGCAACAACAAAACAGGGAAAAGAGGGTATCTGTAGTGTGACTTCACAGTTCAGTCTGAATAGATAGGACTACAAACAGGTTTTAAGGGACACTGAGGAGGAGAGGAGAAGAAAAGGAACAATACTGCGTTAAAAGTCTAGGGAAATAAGATGATGGCAAACAGCTTGACCTTATTAATACTCTTGTGAAGAGGAACACGTGATGAGAAGAAATTCTCATAAGTATCACATTTTTCCAGAGTCAAAAATGACTTGTATACCAAGACATGAGTCTGCAGGTGAGTAAATTGGCAAAAGATGTGTACACTTTAATAGGCTCATTTATTTATGTTTCAGTTGTTTTCTAGAAAATGCATAGTAGTAGAACTTATTGTTGAAATTGTCTTGCTTTTATTTATTTTTTTCTTACAGTATCTGGAATATAACTTTTGGTTCAGGTTTCTAAGGAATCTATACAGATATGTTTCTTACAAATTTACTTAATAGAAACATACTTTTCTGCATTTTCTCTGTGTAACAGACTATTTGAATTTTAACAACCATTTGAAAGATGTTACTAAATCTGCCTACTACCAACTGAAGAATATTGCTAGAATCAAGGGTTTCCTGTCTGGAGAAGACAAAGAGAAACTTGTTCATGCATTTATTTTCAGTAGGTTAAAGGTTGTAAATGGTGTCTTAACAAGAAATCGATCAAGCAGTTGCAGCTGATCCAGAACGCTGCTGCCAGAGTCCTAACTAACACCAGGAAACTGGACCATATTACACCGGTCCTCAAATCCTCATACTGGCATCCTGTTAGTCAAAGGATATAGTTCAAAATCTTACTCCTGGTCTACCAAGCACTGAATGGCCTTGGACCAAAAGACACATCATGGACTTATTAGCTTCATATAAAGCATCCAGAGTCCTCAGGTCATCAGGGACAGGTTTACTGTGTGTTCCCAGAATTAGGACCATAAATAGTAAAGCAGCATTCAGCTACTATGCTCCTCACCTATGGAACAAACTTCCTGAACACCTGAGGTCTGCTCAAACTGTCAGACCTTTTAAATTAGGCCTGAAAACATGGTGCTTCCAGGTCAATGGTCAATCTATTTTCTTGTCTTTTAATGCATTTTTATGATCTTAATGTCAACTTTTATGTTTTATTTCTATGATTTTAATGCATGTCTACCTTTAAATCATTTTTCTGAATGTATTTCTTTGCCATTGTAAAGCACTTTGAATTGTCTTGTATATGAATTGTGGTATACAAATAAACTTGCCTTTCCTTTAACACATATTTTTCTATAAAAACATCAGCAGAATCTTCCTCTTCTTGTTGGCTAGCATATTAAGGTTGGTAGCATGTGCTAAAGAACACACAGAGAACATAGAGCTAGCAGACAGTGAGGAAATTTTCACACGTGTGCTGGGTTAGATTAGCATACCCCAACTTTAAGAAAACAATAAAGGTTCCCAAAATACATCATTTTTAAATTGGTTTGTGGCTTGGTCATGTTGTGCCACAGACACATTTTAGTCACTATGCATTAAGCAAGCATTATGATTCATTAGTCAGTTCAATTTGACACAAGAAAGTTAGTTTAAATGCTCCTTGGTCATAAACAAGCATATTTGTTTACATTAAAGCCCTTTTGAGACTTGTGCTCCTTTTTGTTTGTCAAATGGCACCTAAATGTGTTAGCTTTATGTCTTAATAAACTCCCGGGTTCCTTTTTGGTGAAAGTGGGATTGGAAAACTTAGTATCTTGAAACCATTAACATTTTCGTACCACTTTCAGCGCACCACTACAAGTCTGAGCCGCATAGTACTAGGAAGGTACAAGCGACATACTTCAAGTTGCGTAGAGCAATTTGGGGAAGGCTTTTTTGACCTTACAGCAACAATATTGTTCCAAAAGTCCTCAGGAGATACAATGTGAGCGTCAGAAAAGCCCTGTCTCATTCATTTTACTCTACAATTTTATATCTAACGCAAACTGAAATGTCCATTAAGAAAAAAAAAACAAAAAAAAACAAAAACCGATTAAAACAGTTCTGATTAACTAGATAGCTAGACTCTTCTCTTCTGTGGTTCCCCAGTAGTGGAACAAGCTGCAAAACTCTGTTCAATCTCCAGAGTCCCTCTCAGTCTTTAGGGTAAGACTAAAAACCCAGCTCTTTACGGAAAAACTTAACACTTCACAGACTGCAAAAAAAAAAAAAAAAAAAATCCTATTACATCTGCACTCCCTGTTGACACCATGGTCCTATTATCACACTTGAATTTGTTTCATGGCACTTACCCAGGTTGTTTTCTCCTGAGTAGATCCTTTCTTGTGCTGTATCTACTCTCTCCCTTTAGCAGATGCTTTTATCCAAAGCAAAGTACATCTGTACTGCTAAAGGAAACTGTAGAATTGTAGAACATGAATCGCCAATATAAACACTGCCAGTCAAAACTTTTCGAACATCCCAAATTCTCCAGTTTTTTATGGGAAATTATGCATGTTAATGTCTCATTGTACTCTGAAATGAAAGCATAGAACAAATAAATAAATGAAATTTAAAAAATCAATTTGAAAACCAAAATGTATTCTAAACTTTTGGCTCATCAACGTAGCCACCTTTGGCAGATATAACAGCAGAACACACTCGTGGCATTCTTTCCACAATGGAAATCAAATCTTCTTCAGAAAGTTCTTCCCAGCTCTGTTGCAGAAGTTCACTCTTACTAAATCTCCTGCAGCACAGTTTGAGTAAAACAATAACAAATACATTCCTCAAAGTGAGAGAAAACAACAGGTGAACAAGATCCCAGAGGCCTGTGTTACCTATCAGAATTCAATAAAGTTGTGTCAGACTTGGTTGGAGAAAGAAGCTCCAAACTGCAGAAAACTATCCCTCTTATAACCACATCCTATTTGTCTCTTCCAGCTAACAAGTCCATCATCATTCCAGTTGTGGTTTTAAATTTTGTCAACATGATAGGAGCCAGTTTGGAAGATAGATTTTGTTATGCTTTAGCTTTTCTTCTACTTCTGACAGTATATTACAACAGCTGTGTTTGGGCTAATTTGGTATTAGGAACAGAGAGTTTGGCAAACGAAATCTGGAATCATTTCGGCGACAAAGAATATAACACAGTAAATGATCTGTTTATTAATTTAGACAGAAAGAAAGAGGTCTCATTGAAGAGATAGAAACTTACAGAAAGAGGAAAAGAAAGAAAAGAAAAGCAGGTTTTGGATAAAAAGGGAAATGTGTCTAAAATGATACATGATGCTGGTTAGTCAAAAGAAAAAAATATGACTTTGATCATTAACAGTCATATAAAAGACTAGTACTTCGGAGATTTTATTTCTGACTTTTGTCAAAGGCATTTTAGGGCATTCTCACCTTTATTGGATAGTTGCAGAAGAGAGAGACAGGGAATGTGGGGAGAGGCAAAGAGGAGAATGACATACGTGGAGGGTTCAGGTTGGCTGGGAATTGAACCAGAGACTCACTTCTATACACCCTAACCAGTCAGCTGTAAGGTCACCCCAAAAAATGACTTTGAGAACTGACACTCCTTTGAGAAAACAAAGAGGTGGCCTATTAAAAAAATGCGTTAAGAGTCAGCCTCTTCCTCTTACAACAATGTGTAAAAAGACCTGAAATTGCTGAAGTCAATACCTCTTGGTGATTTTCAGTTCTTCTCTCTACAACAGTCTTGTAGAGACAACTGAGAGTGATTTCTTTTAGACCCCGGATGATCAAAATGCTGTATTTTTTTTTTTTTTTTTTTTTTAACATTGTTAACATGTCCATGTAGTGTGATTTCATATGCTGGAAGATATATCCTGAACCATATAAGTAGTGAACACTATAGCAGAGCATTTCCAACTGCTGTGTATCAATGACAGTCTCAAGAACACAGTTTTCATACGCAACAAATCTAAGACCCCGTCAACTTGATGGGTGGATCTTTTTGAATCAACATCCTTTACATTTTCCAGTTGGAACATCCATCCATTATTTATACACCTCTTTATCCTCATTAGGGTCGCGGAGGGGCTGGAACCTATCCCAGCTAACTTGGGGCGAAGGCAGGGGACACCCTGGAGAGGTCGCCAGTCTGTTGCAGGGCTACATATACAAACAAACAATCACATTCGCATTTACACCTACGGGCAATTTAGAATAATCAATTAACCTCAACATTTTTTGGACTGTGGGAGGAAGCCGGACTACCCGGAGAAAACTCATGCATGCACAGGGAGAACATGCAAACTCCATGCAGAAAGATCCTGGGGAAGCTGGGACGCGAGCCAGGGATCTTCTAGTTGTAAGACGAAAGTGCTACTCACCACGCCATCGTGCAGCCCCAGTTGGCACATGTATAGCTAAATTAGTCCAGTATTACAACTTGTCATTGTGTTGTGTTAGAAGTTTTACAGAGTTTGAGTGGAACTGAAGGGAAGCTGGTGTGCCCGACCTGTTGTGAACTGTGGAGAGAGGAATGGGGACTTCAAAGGTCTGCGCAATCTTGAGGGAGCAACTGTGCAGAGTTACATAAAAGCCATTTTAAGGCAGGACGGGATTCAATTTTAATTGTGTTTTAATGGAATTTTATGTAATTTTGCAAACAGTAGGTTTTGCAATTTAGTTTTAATTTTTATTCTTTTAAGGCCAATTCATTCTATCCACTTCTGCATGTCCGCATGCATCTTCACAGGACGCACGACATAATTTTGCCTATTGCAGTTTAAACAAAACAGCAGCATGCCTGCTGTCCATTTTCAAAGTCTGCATCAGTCATTGTCTTTTACGTTTTATGTTGTACTTTACACGATTTTTGCTTCCTATGTGAAGCATTTGAGGTCAGTGCAGTTGGTTTGAAATGTAACGTTTTTCCGTTTTCTTTACTTTGGATTATGTCACAGTTGTCTGTATATATAAAATAATGTTTTATGCTTTTTAAGTATATAAAACATTGAAAAACTAAATTTTCTTTTAAAAACCTATGAAAGAATAGAAGATGATGTATGAAACACCAGAGTAACAGTTTTTCCATGTTCATTTCACTTGACCGTGAGAATTTAAAGCTCACAGGACAGAGATGCAGTCACACAGCAGTGAAAAGTGAAGTTGTCATCAGCACAAAATTTAATTTCAACGTTTTGCTTGCCTTTGTTCAGTATTAAAATGTAGAACTATACACTTGAACTGGGCTGCAATATTTTTCGACACATGCCAAGATGTTTGCCTGTTTTTTCCAAATATTTATGGGCTGGCAATTGTCAAATTCATTTTCCATATTTTTCCAGACATTCCAAACCCGAAAAGGAGCCCCCATTTAGTTAAAGGTTTTCCTCTCAGCCTCTGGTCCTTCCTTGCAGACAAGTTAGTCTGGGCAGGATGTGCTCAGTCTGTGTGAATCCAATACTGAGCGGAATGGTGCAGAAATTTGCGTCATGTAGCTCACATATGGTGTAGTATTAGTTTTTGAGGAGAGTAGGTTGGGTCTCTGAATCTGTGGCAGAAAGCTTGTCAGAGGAACATGTTGTTCCAGTACCTGCCTCGGGGATTCAACTCTACAAGTTTCTATAATTAGTCCATGGGGCTCAGAGCAAAGTGTTGAAACCAGTGTAGCCAGTGGGTAATAAATGAACTATGTGGGAGTTCGGCTCTGACTATACTCACAAAACTTGCATCCATTAAACAGAAACAATTTTTTTCTTCTTACCTGTCAACAAGCCAAAGAAGCGCTTGCAGCGTACACTGTCTCTCACGAGTAGGGTGTAGGCCACACCGCTGTCTCCATACTCCATGTGGATGCTCTGAGAGCCCAGCCCCACCTCCAGGTAGCTCAGTTCCATGATTGGGTAGCTGTCCTTCTTCTGAAGCCAATCAGTAAGCTGGACTCTGCTGGGAGGAAAGAGCGTGATGCATCAAAATGTGCAGAAAATGTACTGTCCCGGTAAGATGGATTAAATAGTTTACTTGATCTCTGATACCTGGAGGCATCACTGTGAGAACAACACCGAAAAATTTGTTCAAGTCATACTTTACACATGGCAATAACCTAAAACACTACCTCAATGTTAAAGTGAAAAGGTTAAATCTGTAATAATTGTCTGGGTTCTTGCACTGTGCAAAAAGCAAGAAAATTCAGCTAATATGCTCTACATCAAAGTAACTTCAAATAAATTTTCTAATGCTCATGTCTGAGGGAAGTCGATCCAGCTTGGATGGTTGAGAACATTTTCATTTATGTGACAGAGGAGAGAAAAAGATGAAAGGAACTAAAGCAAGCAGAGGGAGAAAAGATTCCAGACACTTTGAGGTCAATGTGTTTTCAAGATGTGACCCAGAAACCTGGGTAGGTTATGCAACATTATTCACATCCTAAACAGAGTTTTTCACCAACAGAAAAAGTCATTATTGTTAACGGCAGTGTGGCCCCCTCTTTTGAATCACTCCATCAGTATTACTCTTTTAATAAATGGGTTGTCTCAATACCTAGATTAGCGTTTTCTTTTTATCTGGCAATTAAGAAATTAATTACGGATGTTTTTACTTTTACGTTTCGACTGCGTCTGCAGTCTTCCTCAGAAGTGTCACCCATTGTGTTGATGACGTCTTTTATCAGGTGATCGGACTGACAATCAGACCAACATACTACATCTAATTCTGTTGACCCACACCCACCTTACTAAAATAGCCAATAGCTGCCAATTCCTTTGTCAAAATAATTATACTGGATTTGTGGTATGAAAGCCTATGAATATTTACCAAAGTCATGGTCCAGTATGTGTGGTCTGGGTCATGTGATACCAGCCATGAAAGTCCTTACTTTGCCACCTGAAGTCATCATTGTCAAGGCAGATCTATATATACACACACACAAACACAATGGACAAGACTCTTTGGTGCATTCATTCCAACCTATGGAGTGATGTCATCTCTTGACCAAATACAATATCTGTTTCATGCTACAGAAGATCTTGCAAACTCCATTGCATCTGATATGGCCATGTTGTCACAAGAAAATGACTGCTGTAAGAATGATGACATTACAAAATCAGACTGCACCAGATTTCATACTGGCATCACAAAGAGGAACATGTGCCATCATTGGAGCCAAGTGTTGTACTTTCTTTCGTGATCACAATACCACCATACAGGAAACAAGTCATCACTTGAGCAACACTGCAAAGACATTACGCAAACCCATTCCTACTAGATTATTCGACAGGATCAAGAACACAATAGGACTACTGGCATACACAATTTTTGAATTCATGCTGCTTGGTCTGGCTATTTTGACTACTGATTTTTGTTTAAGTGAAATTCAGCCTGTTGCAGCAGTACAAGAAGAAAAACCTGATTTCATGTTTAGTATAGAAACTGATCATGATTAAGTGTACACAAGCAAACACACATACACTGCGCTCTCTCTCTCTCTCTCTCTCACACACACACACACACACACACACACACACACACACACACACATACACACACACACACACACACACACACACACACTAGTGTGGATTGATGAAGAAAATAGCACACCTTTTGGTACTAGTGTCACATGCCACTCCCTTCATTCCATTTCCCATGGTTATCCACAATTCTTTTATCTTTGTTATTTGTTACTGTTGATCAGACCCCCACCTTACCTTTTGTTGTCACACCTTTGCCATTTGCAACTGACCAGTGTTACTTGCCATTTGCAACTGACCAGTGTTACTGATAACCAACTATAAGCAAATAAACAACTATTCACCGTTGTGTTTACATCCACCCTCTGACATCCCTGTAAAAGGGATACTCTCAAAATGCTCTGGGTCGGCTTACCTTCACAGACTCAGTAGAAATAATACTTTTTAGAGCACTGTGTTGGTAAGCCCACCGTATACCGGAATACCAATAAACACCCCACTACAGCAAACTTCGCAGGACTAACAGTGAAATTTCTTCAACAGCAGATAGAATGTATATTGCAACGTAAAAAAAATCTTTGTTTGAGCATTTCACATTTTTTGACCTTACCAAATTTTTTGGCAAGTTATATTTCAACTTTACATTTCAATTTATGTTTTGAATTCAAATTTTAATTTACTGTTCATAAGTTAAGTACTAACAACACTTAATCTGGTATTCACACATGCAACAATAATATACGTCCATGTTAATGTTTTTCTTTAATATGTTTTCAGATACCAATAGAGTTGAGTAGGCTATTCTGCTGATAGTAGAGCAGACAACTGCAAATCTCAGGAGAATCGCTCATTTCCGCAAACAAGCACCAAAATTGGCACACATACTCCTTGAGGATTGCTCTTTTGATAAAACCCATTAGCCACCCCAAAATTCAAGTTGGCGGCCATTTTTCAAAATGGCTGCCATTGAATATGCAGAAATATTGCTTTTCGTAATAAAATCGCAGAGACTTGTCCCATTTGAATGATGTTTGTGTCAAATAATACATTCTTGACTATGTAGAATCTGAATTTGGACCCATATACTCACAACCCACGCACTGAATTTGGGCCCATGTACTCACTGGCTTCCTTGTGAGTAGTCACTGGCTTCCTTGAACCATAATATCAGTCCTGGAATCCTAATTAGGATAAAAAGTGCCCATATCATAGGCACATCAGTCTGATATATTGGATGTACATGTAGGCAGTAGGTCTGTACTTGTTTGTCTTGCTGCCTGGATGAGTACACTACAACACTTCTAAACAGTGCATCTGCAACTGCCCAGTGTTGTGCAGGTCAGACCAAAACAGTAGCATTTGCATCAACCACAGCATTCAGACTTGCATCCACACTTGGGCAGCTGCTGGCAACTCTCTGCAATGGGTGGGAGCTCTGTCCAAATGATCTGCCACAGATCTCCTTTCTTGGTCCAGCCCCAGTTGGAAGGGGTCTGCGTTCATAGATGGTGGATTTGGTCCCACATGCTGCCTCATACTGTGCAAGTGGCTGACTTCAGGACCAGCTACCATCCATCTTCTCTGTGCTGATGGGTATTCAGTGTCGCATTAGCTAGCTATGTAAGTGAAAATTAGCAAGGCTCAGGCTCGCTGGAAACCGTGGCTCGTCTCGCAAGCAAACGTTTGACGTGAACTTAGATAACATTAACGTTTAATACAATGTGTACAGTTATATTATTGTGTGGTCTAACTGGTGTCTTGTTTTGCCGGCCATGCCAAAGTCCAACTGTTGTCCACATGAGTGAGGTCGAAGCGCAGCCCCCACAGGGGGTTGTGTCGCCTCATATCTGTACCAGCACAGACCATAGAATACATACGTCTACATGGTGCATTCAAAAGCACTCGGACATCGGAGTTTCTTTCGTTATTCGTCCTTTCTAGACTTTTGCCCTCTACAACTGGCCACAAACTTTCATATACATACACTATATTGTCAAAAGTATTCACTCACCTGCCTTGACTCGCATATGAATGTAAGTGACATCCCATTCCTAATCCATAGGGTTCAATATGACGTCGGTCCACCCTTTCCAGCTATAACAGCTTCAACTCTTCTGGGAAGGCTGTCCACAAGGTTTAGGAGTGTGTCTTCCAGAAGCGCATTTGTGAGGTCACACACTGATGTTGGACGAGAAGGCCTGGCTCTCAGTCTCCTCTCTAATTCATCCCAAAGGTGTTCTATCGGGTTGAGGTCAGGACTCTGTGCAGGCCAGTCAAGTTCATCCACACCAGACTCTGTCATCCATGTCTTTATGGACCTTGCTTTGTGCACTGGTGCACAGTCATGCTGGAAGAGGAAGGGGCCAGCTCCAAACTGTTCCCACAAAGTTGGGAGCATAGAATTGTCCAAAATGTCTTGGTATGCTGAAGCATTCAGAGTACCTTTTACTGGAACTAAGGGGCCAAGCCCAGCTCCTGAAAAACAACCCCACACCATAATCCCCCCTCCACCAAACTTTACATTTGGCACAATGCAGTCCGACAAGTATCGTTCTCCTGGCAACCACCAAACCCAGACTCGTCCATCAGATTGCCAGATGGAGAAGCGTGATTTGTCACACCAGAGAACGCGTCTCCACTGCTCTGGAGTCCAGTGGCGGCATGCTTTACACCACTGCATCCGACGCTTTGCATTACACTTGGTAATGTATGGCTTGGATGCAGCTGCTCGGCCATGGAAACCCATTCCATGAAGCTCTCTGCGCACTGTTCTTGAGCTAATCTGAAAGCCACATGAAGTTTGAAGGTCTGTAGTGATTGACTCTGCAGAAAGTTGGCGACCTCTTGGCACTATGCGCCTCACCATCTGCTGACCCCGCTCCATCAGTTTACATGGCCTACCACTTCGTGGCTGAGTTGCTGTCGTTCCCACACACTTTCACTTTCTTATAATACAGCTGACAGTTGACTGTGGAATATTTAGGAGCGAGGAAATGTCACGACTGGATTTGTTGCACAGGTGGCATCCTATCACAGTTCCACGCTGGAATTCACTGAGCTCCTGAGAGCAACCCATTCTTTCACAAATGTTTGTAAAAGCAGTCTGCATGCCTAGGTGCTTGATCTTATACACCTCTGGCCATGGAAGTAATTGGAACACCTGATTCTGATTATTTGGATAGGTGAGCGAATACTTTTGGCAATATAGTGTATTTTTGAATTAGATCGTTCACAACTAGGGGGGCAGCCAGAGTGGCAGTTGCCACCCCATGCCACCCCAGTAGATCCACCCCTGACCCTCTGTGATGAATAAGTGAGACTTTATCTCGTTCTTTGGTCATTCGTTGAACCTTCACACAGGCTACTGTTGGCCGTTCCCTACGCCAAAATAACTACAAAAACCCTATAACTTAGCTCCAGAATTTGCCGCCATCCCCAGCTCTCTCTCGCTCGACACACTACTGCTGACTCTGAGCCAATCAGAGCTAACTAAACCTGGCACATTCACTGACATTAGTGTTCCAACAGTCTTGAAGAACTTCCTAGAGGTGGTGAGCACTTGTTGGCTGCGTTTCCTTCAGTCTGCGGTCCAGCTCATCCCAAACCATCTCAACTGTGTTCAGGTCGGGTTATTGTGGAGGCCAGGTCATCTGACACAGCACTTCATCACTCTCCTTCTTGGTCAAATAGCCCTTACACAGCCTGGAGGTGTGTTTGGGGTCATTGTCTTACTGGACAATTGTTGTTGTTATTGTCCCAGTAAGCGCAAACCAGATGGGATGTCATAGTGCTACAGAACACTGTGATAGCTAGGCTGGTTCAGTGTGCCTTGAATTTTGAATAAATCCCCAACAGTGTCACCAGCAAAGCACCCTCACACCATCACACCTCCTCCTTCAAATTTCACGGGGGAACTACACGTGCAGAAACCATTCACTCACTTTCTCTGCTTCTCAGAAAGACATGGCAATTGGAACCAAAAATCTCAAATTTAGGCTCATCACACCAAAGTGCAGATTTCCACTGGTCTAATGTCCATTCCTTGTGTTTCTTGGTCCAAACAAATCTCTTCTGCTCGTTGTTCATTCATCCTCAGTGGTGGCTTCTTTGCAGCAATTCCACCATCAAGTACTGATTCACGCAGTCTCCTCTGAACAGTTGATATTGACATTTGTCTGATACTTGAACTCTGTGAAGAGTTTATGTGGACTCTAATCTGAAGTGCTGTCTGAGGCTGGTAACTCTAATGAACTTATCCTCTGCAGCATCATGACAGCCAGTTTCATCATAGCGTTTGATGGTTTTTGCGACTGCTAGAGGTGTAACGATACATGCATTCATACCAAACCTTACGGTCTAAGGCCCTTTTGGTTCGATACAGAGGTGTACTGTGGTAGAAAAATTTTAAGACTATTAAGAATGGCCAATGTACAGAATTGTTTTAATTGTGACGGATCGTTTATTCTCCTGTATGGCTCGAGAATGTGATGGCTAATGCTAGCAACAACGAAAAGAAGCCAGAGCTGGAAGACGCTCCGGCATCATTAAAATCACCCATTTGGAATCACTTCGGTTTCCCAGTGAAGTACAAAAAAGGAGAAAAACAAGTGGACAAGACGAAAGCTGTATGTTGACACTGTGAAGCGGTCCTCAACTCTATGCATCTGGCAACATGTCAAACTTAGACACACATTTGAAAAGGCACCATCCTAGCGTAACTATCCCCGCTGCTAGGATAGAACAGCGAACTGTGCAAACGATGCTCCCGACATCATTTTCTCAAACCCTGGCTAGCAATTCAGAATGGACAAAAGCATTAACCAAGTCCATTGGTGTTTTCATAGCAGCAGTTCTACGGCCATACTACGTTGTTGAGAACTGAGGTTTTAAACTTGTGATGAAAGCAAGCTTACATTAACTTTACATCATTGCTTTGCTCTTTGCTATAGATAAATGACTATATTGTGTATTTTTTTTAGCCTACTAGTATATTTATGCTGCTAAATAAGAGCCTAACTAAATCGTATTTTTTTTTTAAAAAGCAATTACATTAAAATATATTTTCTATTTTAGGTGATAGAGCCCCATTATGAAGTTCCTTCTCATCCACACTTTAGCCAGAAAGTTATACCAGCTCATATATCAGCAGGGGTTTTTTTGTGTTTTTTTCATTTTTCCCCTTAACTGAGAACCGAACTGTGACTTCCGTACCGAGGTATGTACCGAACCGTGATTTTTGTGTACCGTTACACCCCTAGCGACTGCACTTGAGGATACATTGAAAGTTCTTGAAATTTTCCAGATCCATGTACCTTCATGTTTCAAAGTATTGATGGACTATTGTTTCTCTTTAATGAGTTGATGGTTCTTTCCATACAATGGATTTATTGATTACAACAGTAGTCAAATAGGGCTATCCACTGTGTACTAACCCTTCCTCTGCACAACACAACTGATGGTCTCAAACACATTGAGAAGGAAAGTAATTCTACAAATTGACTCTTGAAACCTGTTAATTTAGAACCATTCCAAAAGATGATCTCATGAAAATGATTGAGAGAATGCCAAGAGTGTGCAAAGCTGTCAACAAAGCAAAAGGGTGCTACTTTAAAGAATCTAAAATATAAAACATATTTTGGTTTAACAGTTTTATATTTACTACATAATTCCATACATGTTCTTTCATAGTTTGTGTCTTCAGTATTAATCAATGCATAAAATATTTTAAATTAGTAAAAACCATTGAATGAGAAGATGTGTCCAAACCTTTGACTAGCATTGTATATATTTGTTACTTTACATTTTATTAACCTGTGAATAGTGGCTTCCAATACAAATGTATGTAAGTTTATAATGTATGTCTTTAAAGGGCATTTTCTCAAAATTAGTTTTTCCCTTCACCCAAGCCAGAAATGTCTTCTTCACTAGCACTTATTGATACCAAACTATGCAAGTTTTATACATATCTATAATCTCAAGATTTCAATGAGGCAGTTTGATAAAAATCAGATGTTTTTGCTTGCTGTCTTTTTGATTTATTTAAAATTAAAATCCCCTCAAAAATCATGACTCTGAAAAGCCAAAATTATACAATTTATCAGAGCCCCCAAAATTATTTTATAAGCCTCAACTGAAATTTGCCAAAAATAGACTGCACACAACAAATTCTCTAAAAGACAAACTCTCTGCTCCTTAGCCAAGTCATTAGTGACTCAGCTGTGACACACAAAAATTCAAGGACTTTCAGGTTCTGCTGGGCTGAACTGCAGGCTGCGCATACAAAGAGCAGACAGAAGACCAGTATATAAACAAATAAAAATCAAAGTAGAAAATTATCTGTAATATATAGAATGACCATTTGCTTCCAGTATTAGTAAGGCCTGTGGGCACTTGGAAACATTTTCTTTTTTTAACTTTCGTTTTTAGTTTTTTATGATTAATGGCCTTATAACATTGTTACAGTGCACAACAGATATCCATCCATCAATGTACTTATCTAGAAATTGCTTAATACTCATTAGGGCGAAGGGAGGGGGCATCCTGGTCAGGTCGCCAGTCAATCGCAGGGCTACATATAGAGACAAACAATCACACTTGCATTCCCACTTACAAACAAATTAGAGTTATCAATTAATATGACCATGTTTTTGGACTGTGGGAGGAAGCTAGAGAGCAAAACAGACATGTTCTTTTATTTATCTCTAATTCTAGCCATGGCTACACTATTTCACTAGAAGTGCAAAACATTATATTGCATTGCACTCAAACAATTGTTCACAGCGAGCAAAAATGTGATAGGAGCAGTAGATGGCAAGAAACTTCATAGATTAGGGGTAAAAGAAAACAGAGTACCATACTGAGAAAAAACTTTCTGTAATCCTGAAAAACTTGCCGCACTTACTGTACACCTGATGTAATTTCCAGGAAATAGATTCTCTGGTCTGACACAACCAACAGCGAGGGAACTTCTCCAGGCTCCCCAAATTTGACAGCTGACATCTGTAGGTTCAGAGAAAAGAAGGAGCATATATTGTGGAAATTTTGTGAGAAATCCAGCATTACAAACAACCATCATAGAGCAATGCAATCAAACAATAAACTACAATAATAACAACCATACTCTCAGATAGCTTGAAATTCATCTAAAATAACTTAACACAACAAATCAAGCAGCCCCCGTTACTGAGTAAATAAACACAATCAAGATGAATGGAGTGGGACCTCCTGTTTTCAGCTGTGGTTAGCTCGGTTCTCTTCCGCTCTTTACTCTTCATCCAGGTGTTTCACAGAGAAAAGCAGTAGCCTGCTGATTTAAAGAGCTCCCATGACAGACTGTATATTAAAGAGGTCTCAGAGAATGTTCAGTGACAACGAACTAGTCAAAGGAACTACAGAGGAAGAAGAGGCTTGTATGGACTTCTGGGAGATTTACTGACAGTGTTCATCTTGGCTGACTGGTGAAACTGTAGATGAAGTCAAATAGGTTGTAAAGTTGTCACCGCCCATTAAGCTGGAATTTTAGGGCCATCAGGTAGATAAGGGGAAGGACACTTTAAAACTGCAATCAAAAAATAAACAATAACACCAACACAAAAACTGTGTGTCACAGACCGCCATCACTGGCAAACTTCTGCTCAAAGACAGGGTTTGGATATAATCTTTTTGATTTATTAACTCCAGTAAAGATTTAAAGACTCCGAAAACATATTTTTTCAGTCTATTTCTTACTGCAGATGATGAAGTTTGACATGAATGCAATATCCAATAACAATAATGTTATGGAGAAAGACATATTTGAATATAAGTTTTAAGGGCTATGTCACGGGTTCGTTTTAAAAAAGTTATAAAAATGATGGCAAGGCCGAAGAGTTTCAAAAACAGTGAATTTTTTTTATTTGCACCAAATCCTTTAAAAGTGTATATAACTATTTACAGTGCAAAAAGACTGGTGGACACAGCAGGAAAAAAAAAACATAAGTATTTACAGAGAGCTTGAAACCTTACAGCAGGCAGCCACGTCACCTAGAGCACCTCCAGCACCAACTCACTGGCTGTTCAACTCAGGGCCCATATATACCCCCCTAGCCCCTCCCCCGGGTAAACCAAAAATTAATTGTAGGGGGTAAATAAGAAAAGGCCAAAATAACCATAAGAAAGAACAAAATCCATAATACAAATAAACCAAAATTACACAAAACAAATTACCCAACTTATGGTAGCTGAAACAACTCTGAAAACGTAATAAACCACAAAATAACTACAGAACCGGAAATTGGGAAAGTCCAGGTCACGTGGTGGCCTCATTGCGCGCCACTTGCCCCATTTCCCCCACGGCCAGGAAGCGCCTCTGTTTGGCCCACGACACAGAGGCTGCACAGTCATTGAGAGGTGAGTGTTACTGTCCGGGTGTGCTTGGTGAGGGGAGACGTGTAGGCGCCGAGTGTGCACCCTCGACGCGTTACAGCAGGGAAGAGGTGAGTCCAGATATGGGGAGGATTATGACAGGCAGTTTATGAGTCCAGGGCCGGGGAACGTGCAGGTGGTCCCGGCAAACCGTTTCTCAGCGCGCGCTGTGAGAACAATGGAGCGCGTGGTGCGCTCTTGCACCCAGCCCCCTCCGGAGCCGCAGAGAGGAGAAAAGGCGCACAGGGCTTAAGAGTGACGGGGCATTTAGAGGCATTCCGTCACAGGCTATAATACACGTGTCTTACTCTTACTAACCTTGAGGAAAGAATGAAGCTCCTCTTCCTTTTCAAAAACCTCTACATCCAGGAAAAGCTTCAGTCGATGGTCAACAGCCTCGTAGTCCTCAGACAAAAAGTCCAAATCATCTACATACACACCAAGAGCTAATCAGCATTAAAATTGTTACTCTAACATAATAACCAAACCAAAAATGGCTTTTATACTACTGAACCTCAAGTAGTTTATGTGTGTTTTATTATTCATGTCACATTGTTCCTCACATTGTTCACTGTAATATAAAATTGTGCACCTCTATGGGAACAGCAGAACCATGGCTTGAAGTAGAGAAGTCTTTTTTGTAGCATAACATAGTAATAAGTATTTATTTTACAAAACCTGAAAAAATCTGGAGTCAGTACGGACAATATTTTTGCAAATACCCACAGTGTTAATAATACTGTTAAAAAATGGAGGCTCCACAAAATATAGATTTAGATGTTTCAATTTATACTTTAACCTAACAAACCTCTACAAATAAAGGCATTTTTCACCCTACTCTGCAAATCAACCCCACATTCACTGAGGTGAATGCATTTTTTCAAACAATATGCTGACAACTTGCCGCTCTGTGTTCTGTTTGAGTCATGCTGTATTTATTTCCATGCTTAACTATGTTTTATTTTCCTCTCAATCTCTCTATTTTGATTCCATACTTGTCTCCTCTCTGCTCTGTGGGTACACAGCCTGCAGTTCAGCCAAACAGTCCCTGAATCTTTTAAACAGTTTCAAGTCACTGTTAGCCGCAGTTGACTTTTCAGTTGCATCGAAGAGGGAAAGAGTATAGTTTTTATAGAATCTGGTGACTATAAAATGTTTATTTTTTGGAGAATTTTTAAATAGACATGTAGAATAAAGTGATTATGATGAAATAACACAATTTTAAGCTTTGATTTGGCTAACTTTCCAGATGGAGCTGCATGTCCAATGTGATTCCATGACGGACCATCACAAATGAGAAAAATTGATGACAACAGCCTAGACTGGATAGATCCAAATAAATTGCATGGGCGTTGGGCTCATTGGTATACAAACCAAACAAAGACAAAGAGAAAACTCACCTTTGAGGGAAGCTCGCCCTGCAAGTTGCAGTGGGACTTGAGGTTGCATGTCACTGGTAACAGTGCAGTGGTAGCTCCCTGCAAGGTCCTCTTTACTTTGGGACTCTGTGTTGTAGGGGAGGCTTCTGGTTTTACCTGGACTATCCCCGATGAAGAAGGAGCTTCCTTGAGCAGTGACAAATGTGGGTTCATCTACAGCTGTGTGAGTTTCCAGGATAGGACTCGTGCTATTACTAGCATCTGTGAAATCATCCTGTTGCAATACAGAGAAAACCTGATGAGAATATGTTAGAGCAAAGAGAAAACAAGCAGGCACAGAAGCATTTAACTGTTAACAGAGACCTTATTGGCACTACAGGTGCTCTGGGTTATATCGAGATGATCATTTTCACTGTCAAGCCTTGATGAACGATGGATTGGTGTGCTGCTGTAAGGAGCTGAATGGCCAGTCACCTGAACCACATGGTCACTCCCACATTCTGGACAAATTTGAGTTTTTCCTGGAAATGACATACAAATTATGGAAGTTAGTTACCAAAAAGCTATTTTCTTTGGAGGAAAGTGCTCCCCCTCAGCCACTGTAAGTGACTGTCAAAATGTATGGTAACACCTCGTATTTTTAATCAAGGTACATAGTTATATTGATGGTTTTTCTGACTTTGTGAAGTTTTTTTAAGTTACTTTCCACTCTTTAAAAAAAGAGACATGTATTGCAAACTTAATTTAATAACAAATTTAATAATAAACTAGAGAAAAAGACAGAGAGAAAAAAAAATCTCCAAGGGACATGTATAAGCGTGATGTCCTGAAGGAGGCACAAGCTGCTACATGTGGGTATCTTCGTAAAAGTTGAGCTAGAACATGCCAACGTAATAAAAACTTTGTAATGTAAGGAGTATCTTGGTTTGTAGAGATTTTTGATTCCCCTTGTCCATAAAGAAAAAGCAGCCCAACCAATATTTAGAACCAGGAATTTTGATTTTTTTTTTTTGTAGGGATTACCTTATTTATAAAAATAAAATATTGGTCTAATAAAATGTTTAATGTGAAGCTCAAATATATAAGGACTGATATTATAAAACTATTTCAGCTGAGTCAGTGCCTACTCAAGATCATGTTGATCATGACAACCAGTATACTTGTAATACAAAATAATGACAGAAAACATACATGTATTCATTTCACAAGACAACTATTTCGTATCTGCAGGGCATGCGTTTCTGTAACCCACAGACAAATAAATGTCTAAGTTCAGACACACACGAATGGAAAAGGTAGTTATTGCCAGAAATCTCAGCAAAGCTGCACACTAAGCACACTAACAAAGGAGCATGGTTCCAACAAATCCCCAAAGCATGTTAAACAGAGGCTGTAAACGGTCTGTGCATGCCCGAGCAGGTTTTTATGTCAGGTTTGGTTGGATGTTGGAGGAAGGTATTATTTCTGTCTCCTGTTGATTAGAGAGGTGGAAACTCTATGGAGTGGACAGTTTGGCAAGAAAAAGAAGAAGGGATAACTCCTAAGATGCTTCACTCAAGTTCACCTGAAGTCAAATTTTGCTTTGTGAAACTATTCAGAAATGTGTAGACTACCAATGAGAGCGTGATAGTCAAGGAGGAAAGAAATGCTCTGACGTCAAAAGAACCTGTCACTTGACCTTGTCGTCTGTCTTGTCTTCAGTTTTTAACCAATACATGTAAGCTTAGAGTGGAAAATGCATCTCGTGCTTAGTTTTAAGGATTGTCTACCACTATTAATCTGAGATTGTACATGACTCAGTTTGATGGATGAATCAGACGTGTGGGTGGGCTTCTTTCAAAATCAAAGATGACAGATTTATATATAAACTAAAGCCAGACATGACCTTTTTTTCACCTTTGAGTTGTGCTTAAAAGGTATCCCTTCTCAAATGCCATTTTTAAAGTTTACTCAGTTTTTCCAATGTCAAAACACATTACCCACTGCTTATAAAGATAAATTCTATTGAATGTATTGTCTGTTTATTTTTTTAGTGGTAGAACAAAATATCAATACTGCAATATATCGTATCACTTACTATTGTGACACATTATTTATACAACGGCATCAAATATCGATATTTTTATTAAAACACACACTAACCCCCAACAGGCTCCCTAAGTAACTTGAACTACAAGAGGCACAACTTATTAGATGAATGAAGGTAAAGTGAACAGCAGTAAATTAACTTCTGGTGAAGGAGGGAAACTACAGAGAGGTAATTAACTGACACTGTTCAAATTGAATAATGAAAATACACACATTGACAACACAATGCTATGAATAAATATTCAAGTCCTGTTTTTAGTCTTTATAGAGATGTTTTTTTAGATATTGTGATGTATTGTAAATGACTGTCTCATAATGTATTGCGTGTCACAGAATCAGTGTATTGCATTGTATCATTACTGTAGGCAACATATTTTGACAGTATACTGAGTTACTCATTCCCACAGCCAATCTATGCATAACTATGATCTTGAATTTGCTGATTGCTGTTTTTTGTGTGTGCACATTAATCATAAAATTTACAAGTATTATTTAGGTTTTCAGGGTACCTTTAATATTTCACATTTTTTTTCTGATCAGTGACTCTGGCTCTGCCAAATATACAAGGATTTGAAGGATAAAACATAAAGCAATACTCAAAGACATAGAACAATATTGATTTTACATTATAGGCGTGTTATATACACGTGTGGACAAAATTGTTGGTATGAAAGAAAAACCCACAATGGTCACAGAAATAATTTGAATCTGACAAAAGTAATAATAAATAAAAATTCTAGGAAAATTAAGCAATGAAAATCAGACACTGCTTTTGAACTGTGGTTTAACGGAATTATTTTTAAAAATAAACTCATGAAACAGGCCTGGACAAAAATGATGGTACCCTTAATATTTTGTTGTACAACCTTTTGAGGCAATCACGATTTCTGTAACTGTCAATGAGACTTCTGCAAATCTCAGCAGGTGTTTTGGCCCACTCCACATGAGCAGACTGCTCCAGTTGTCTCAGGTTTGAAGGGTGCCTTCTCCAGATGGCCAGTTTTCAGCTCCTTCCACAGATGTTCAATAGGATTTAGATCAGGGCTCATAGAGTGCCATTTCAGAATAGTCCAGTATTTTCCTCTTAGCCATTCTTGACTGTTTTTAGCTGTGTGTTTTGAGTCATTATCCTGTTGCAAGACCCATGACCTGCGACTGAGACCAAGCTTTCTGACACTGGGCAGCACATTCCTCTCTACAATACCTTGATAGTCATGAGATTTCATTGTACCCTGCACAGATTCAAGACACCCTGTGCCAGATGCAGCAAAGCAGCCCCAGAACATAGCAGAGCCTCCTCCATGTGTCACAGTAGGGACAGTGTTCTTTTCTTGATATGCTTCATTTTTGCGTCTGTGAACATAGAGCTGATGTGCCTTGCCAAAAAGTTCCAGTTTAGTCTCGTCTGTTCATAGGACATTGTCCCAGAAGCTTTGTGACTTGTCAACATGCAGTTTGGCAAATTCCAGTCTGGCTTTTTTATGATTTGTTTTCAATAATGGTGTCCTCCTTGGTCGTCTCCCATGAAGTCCAATTTGGCTCAAACAATGACGCATGGTGCGATCTGACACTGCTGTACCTTGACCTTGGAGTTCATTTTTAATGTCTTTAGAGGTTGTTCTGGGCTCTTTTGTTACCATTCGTATTATCCGTCTCTTCCATTTGTCATCAATTTTCCTCCTGTGGCCATGTCCAGGGAGGTTGGCTGGATCTTAAATTTCTGAATAATATGTGCAACTATAGTCACAGGAACACCAAGCTGCTTGGAGATGGTCTTATAGCCTTTACCTTTAACATGCTTGTCTATAATTTTCTTTCTAATCTCCTGAGACAACTCTCTCCTTCGCTTCCTGTGGTCCATGTTTAGTGTGGTACACACCATGTCACCAAATAGCACAGTGACTACTGTAACCCTATAAATAGACCGACTGACTGATTACAAGTTTGTAGACACCTGTGATGCTAATTAGAGGACACACCTTGATTGAACATGTCCCTATGGTCACATTATTTTCAGTCTTTTCTAGGGGTACCATCATTTTTGTCCAGGCCTGTTTCATAAGTTTATTTTTAAAAATAATTCTGTTGAACCACGGTTCAAAAGCAATGTCTGCTTTTCATTGGTGAATTTTCATGGAATTTTTATTTATTACTTTTGTCAGATTCAAGTTATTTCTGTGAACATTGTGGGTTATTCTTTCATCAGCTGAGGGGTACCAACAATTTTGTCCACGTGTGTAAATGAAGCTCAGGCCTTTTCTTGTCTTGATTTGTCAACTGCTGCTTAAAATCTCTTTTAAATCTCTCACCTTTGGTGTCATCATTGTACTCTGTCAGCTCCTCCCCGTCCTGCTCTTCCACACCGTCTGGTAGCATCACAGCCCCTCTCTTCCTCGTTTTTCTTCCAGCCTCCTCCTCACTAGTTTCTCCCTGAAGAGCGAACTCTGACCTGCAGCGAAGGCACTGCAGCCGAACACAGCTGGGCCAGAACTCAGAGTCACTGCATCGGTTTTCCTCCACCACATGAGACAGTATCTCAGTCAGAGCCTAGTCAGCAAGCAGTAATATTTTTACATTTAAAAAAAAGTTTATACTGTTAGGAACACAAAAAACTACCAAGTACCAAGGGAGATTAAACTGTTGTGGTTGAGTAAAAAGTCTGTAAATGGACAAAAGGTGGCAAACAGTTTTTTAACCATTGTACATGAGACAAGTTAGTCCTTGAAAGCTTTATCTGGCCAGTAAAAAATACAGTTGTTTCTGTTTTTAGTTGCAAACTAAACACTGTAGGAGTTTCATAAAGACCAGAAGTCAATGGAGCTAAAAAACATGTTGACAGGACATCAAACTTGTGAAAAAATGCATTTGTGTAAACTAATTACCACCTACGACAATATGTCTTGTGTAATGAACAGCTATGCTTTAAGTTGGAGTTAAAGGTGTTTATGTGATTATATACTTACCCATCCAGTTTTGTGTGTCTGTTTAAAATACAAGTTTCCAGAAGAAAATTATCATTGTGGCTCTCTGTTGCTTTAAGAATATATCTGTCACCGATGTGATGTTGCACAATAAGGGAGATCAAAATTGTAAAAAAGGCTGTAAATGTGGTACAGATCGTACTGCTGGGGGTTGATGTCACATATAAAAACAGAAGGTAACAGGATTTTAAGGGCAGCATGTGAGCATGACTAGACTTGTAGCTAGTGGGTGGGTGTTGTTCTCATTTACACATATCATGCATGGGGCATGAAGATCTTCCCTCCACATATCAAACTCTTTTGAAATTGCCCAAACTTTGAGAGCCAATGTGTGCCCTCTTATAGGATAAATTCCAAACACTCCTCTGTCAACAACAATCAAGGATGTGCATGTGTATTAATGCAAACATCTCTGAGCTTATTAACAAACCTGCAGTGCATGTTGTGGGTCATCATCTAGCAGGACATAGCATCTCCTCCTTTTGTCCTTGTTGATGTAGTCAAACTGAAGATCCACAGCTGGAAACAACTTTTCTGTATCCTAAGAAAAAGCAGTTTATCAAGTCCTTAAAAACTGCATATCTTATCAAATTAGCTTACCACTGAACATTTTATGATACATATCTACATTACAATATCAGTGTGTATCTTTAAGTAATACTGTGTCTGTGTCAGCAGAATGCAAAGTTATCAACCTGAGCAATAGGTTAATGCCTATTGTTGAAAAAATTATTGCTATCCATAGTAGAGATATTTTACAATTTACATTTTATAACCTTTATATGCAATTAACATTTCTAATTTGTTTCCATATTTGTCTCCTCTCTGCCCTCACAGCCTGCATGTCAGCCCTAAAATCTTTTCATTTTTGTCAAGCCATGACAACTGAGTCAGTCTGGACTCTCAGTTGTGTTGAGGAATACAAAACATGGTTACTGCAAACACTCAATTTTTGGCAAATATTTAAATGAGACATGGAGAATAAAATGACTTGGACAAAATATCCAGATTTTTAGCTTCAATTTGGTTGTGCTTCCCAATAACAGTTTGAATAATAGTTCAATGACCACTGGAAAGTTTAAAATTCAACATTTTTTCCTGTTTTTCCAGTTTGTTTTTCTGACAAATGTAACTTTGGCAAAGTTTTAAATATAATATGCCTTTCAAGATTGGCTGCAAATTTGGGGTTTCAGAGGGTTAAAGGGAAAACTCTTTTTAGTTTTCTTAATTCAAATGGTCTCTTGTCTCTTCTTTTAAACCCCAGGCTGTTACAAGTGAATTCCTATCCTTTCATCTCTTTGTCCACCTACCCCTCGGGTCCATGCAGCTTCTGTGGTCTCCACCCGGAACAGGCTGTCCAGCTCCAGACGGCATCTCTCCTGGCCGCACTGCATGTCCACTTCCAGCACTAGGCCTTGTTTGACTCGTAGGAACACCTCCCTTCTTCCCTTTCTCTCCCTTTGACCTTTGCTGTTTCCATCATCATTGTCAGAAAGGACACCCACAAGCAGGGGGTGACACAGGTCCACTAAAAAGAAAGAAAAAAAAGACAGAAAAAGGAGACTAGAATTGCAGGATCAACTTCTGTGCTGATTTAGTTCTCAAAAGGGTTGTAACACCTGTTTTATTTAAAGTAAGCATAATTTAGGTTACTATCCTTTAAGTTGGAAATATTAACAAAAAAAAAGCTTATCTCCTTAAATTGTTATATTACATTAAACATAAAACCATCATGTATGTGTGTCAAGATTTTTACAGCAATTGAAGTCATGGGTTGAAATCTAATTTTTGTAGTTGGTTTAAGCAGATTTATAGAAGAGATCCACGTGCAAAAAATTATTGTCTGATATTTGGCTGGTGTAGCAGTCTTTGACATTTAAGTCCAATATTGTCAACTTCCATCCATTCATTATCTATACACCGTGTAATCCTCATTAGGGTTTATTGTAAATTTATTAAGACAAATTAAACATGTTTTATATTCAAGTATCAATTTTGGTGGAGTGAAATTCAGTTTACGATGTTATGGGTTTAATTATAGAAACTTAAATTTCAACTCCCCTACCTCCAAGGTCCTCTTCCTCTTCTTGATTGGCGTTTCCATTCACTACTCGAGCAGAGCTCTGGGATTCTGGGCTTGGCTGGGACTTTTCGCCTCCCTGGCTGACCACTAGGCCATCTACTATGCTATCGTCCAAGGTGGACTCGCTGTGCTGATTGCTCTGATTGAGCCACTGTAAGGTGGAGTCTGTGTCATTCATGCAAGGTGAGCCCCCTTTAGGTTCCAAGGAGAGAAGCTGTGGAGGGAGGATCCCCAATACATCCATGGAAGCTGATGTAAATGGCCGCTGCCCACAATCAGTAGGTGGACATAGGGTGGTGGCGTTGAGGCCACTGAAGATGGTCTGACAATGAGGGTCTGCTAGGTTTGCACTGATAGTGGTGGTGATGGTTGAAGATGCTCCATCATCTAGATGGTGTTGGTATCTCAGCCAATCTTGCCCCAGCTGCTCCCTGAAGATGGACATGCGCTCAATCTCCTCCTGGTGGGGAAGGATAATTCCTGATGGAGGGACAGCATGTTAACATTTACGTTTTAAATATTTGTTCATAAACATAAAACATGAACAAATAGTAAATAATCCTATTGCAATAACGATAACAAACCCTGTGTGGAGGACAGGGGTCTGGGCTCGTAATCAGTATCACTGGGCTCGGATATGCTGGCCCTTCGCACTTTCACCTTACTCTGAAACACAAAATGTATTGACCATCATAACAATTATAGCATTTAAGTTTAGTTTTGTCCACTACAGTACATGTGTATGAACTTGTGAAAAAGCTGTATAGAAGATTTAGCATGTTCTGAACACAGAGAAACAAACAAACAAAAAAACATTTTGGTACACATAGCAGCATCACGCTTACCCTAGATTTTTTCTTTCGCAAGTTTGAGACCCCCACTTCTCCAACAGACACACTGTCACTCAACTCCCCTGCTCCACTGGACACTTCTTGGTTACTCCGGTCCGATGGCACAGCAGTAGTTGACGGCAAAGTCTGTACCTGGACAATCAGCTGACCTGGTTTCGGCAGAACCTGCAGATAATGGTGGTGTTACGTTAAACATTTGCAAACACACAGAAAAACCAAACTGAGTATTACAATATTTATTTTCTACATAATACAGCACATGTACAGCATATATAAAAGTAGATTTTTTCTTATGATGCAGCCGGATGTTATTTGCTCACACATTACATTTACTAGTTACTATTACATGCATTTCCAAACTGTTATGAAGAAATGTCTTCTTTAGTATCAATTCTTAAAAGAGTGAGATATTAATATGTTTGACAAAGAGACTTACTGATAACTCAAATGAGGAAAGTGGGGTACCATCAAGTCTGAACTGAAAAGAAACAGAAAAGAAAGACTTGTGATTAAGTAAAAATCACTGAATTTGAGAAAAAAAATAGGTTCTATTTCTACTTCAGTATTCAGCTGTAGTGATCATTTTTCAAACAGTGCTGCATCTTTGACAAATGTCCATGCAGGACTCTTTCATTATTATTCTCTTTAATGCTTCAACATTCTGCAAGTTTAAAAATTAGGTATGTATCTATCTAATCACTTACCCTGAGGCTGGCAGCTTTTGGCGAGAGATGTCCGACGGTACAAATGCGGTGGGTCTTCTGGAAGTACAATGGGTTGCCCTCTAGGTTAAGCTACAAGAAGATATTCCATTTTATAGCGCTTCCCTCTCACACATTAGGCAATTACCTAAACGAAATAAAGGTGTTCACTCAATATGTTAGACCTTGATGATAAATCTGTGTGTCCTTACTGTGTTGAGGGAGTGCAGTAAGGAGAGAGGAGCCAGCTGGGAATGCTCCAACAGGAGGTTGTAAGCCAGGTCTAAGTGCTGGAGTGAAGACAACTGCTCCACACCTGTTCAAACCAGAAATTCCAAGCATGCACTAAAGGATACAAGATCAAGACTGGTTCAAAAACAAACCTGCAGCTCACATATCTGATTTGATTTTCATGCAGGTATAAGCTTATCTAATGCTGACCGGTGAAAAACAATATCCAAGAAAAACAGAGGACCTTCCGAACAGTGGGAGGTGTGGATTCCTGTCTGAGAAAGTCTGCTAGCTCCATTTTTTAGTTTTTGCTTCAGCGTGGTGGTCAGTTTTCTGTGTTTCCATTTTTCTGTTTACATTCACCCACCCCTCTATCAGCTCTACGATTTCAGTGGCAGACTTCTTTGTCTCGACTGTTTGTCTGTGTTTAAAGAAAAAGATGATGATAAACAGTATGACTGATGTCAAGTCTGCTTTACCATTGATAGTTTCCAGTTCATTATTCCTGAGGACGAGTGTGAGGAGCTTGGCTCTAGCACTTGGTCCCAGCGTTGGTGCCCTCTGCAGGCAGTTGTACCCCAGATTCAAGTGCTTCAGCTCACTCAAGGGCTGACAGAGCGCAATGAGAAAACACATCAAGTGTCAAAAGAAGGGAATTACAAATAGGTTTTTCCAGTTTAACTTCCTCTATCGTACCTTTAGAAATTCAGCACACTCCTGAATCTTGTTATGGCTTAGATCCAAAGATCTCAGGACATTCAGTAAACTCTATACAAGATGCAGAGAAATAAGTCAGGTAAAGATACCAATAAGTCAGTAACAATGCATGTAAGTTTTTTTGTCTCACTAGTGACTGGTCAAGGCAAACAATGGAGTTGTAGCTGAAGTTAAGGGTGTGAAGTTCCAGCCAAGGCAGTGCAGAGCTCAGGTCACCTCCACACAGAGAAAGCAGCTCCTAAAAAAACAACCAGACACACAAATTGGTAACTACTGGTGTCTCTTTTAGCCACGCATAGCACACACACATTCTGACACTTGCTAACAAATGTGCTACAGACTGAGACTACCTCCAGGGAGCTGAGGCTTTTTGAGCAGGTAAAAACCTCCAACTGGGAGTAAACCCCTCTGAGTCCTTCCAGACAGTGTGGAGGTATTCTCTTCAGCTGGTGAGGAACAAAAATATATCATGTGAGCTGAATTATGACATGAACACTGATATGGAAAAGAGGTGCAGTATGAAGTAAGGAAAAACAACTGGGCAATTAATGTACTACCTCCAAACACTTCAGAGACTTGAAAGGGAAGATTTTCAGCACAGACTGTAGTCTCACATCTGGTGGGTTGATAAGCTGCATTTACACATTAGGGACACAATAATATCAGAAATCTGAGAAGCAGCAAAGTTTTTAAGCATTTGTCACTGCTGTTCACATCTGCAATCAAGCACTATTCCATTTGAGGCCACAGCAAAAAAATAACTTTGAGAATTCATTAAGTAGTGGTAAAATTCTATCTGTTGAAAAAGCATGAAATAGTCATATAAATATTTCCCTGGACAAAAAAACACAAAATATCTGCTCCAATGTCAGGAATTTTGGTCCCATGTAAAAACAGAGGCATCAACTTGGGAAATTTTGGTGATACTTTTCCAAAATTAGACTTTTTCGGAGGCTAGAACAGCAGACACAATCCACCTTAAGTGAGATGGTCTTCTGCAGAATGTCAAACAAGAATTGCAGCTGTAGCAGGGAATCAGTGTCGGCAGGGTGGGAGGGCAGAGCAAGGAACCCATGCTGCTGGCTCCTGGACAGCAAGTAATGTTCAAACAGCTGGGTGAGCTGCTGCAAGTTGGCAGCTGGTAGGGTTAGTGTGCTGCTACCGTCCAGCACCACATCACCTGGAGGGTGGAGAAGACAGTTAATTTAAATCTAAGAAGAATAGTAAGCAATTTTGATCTGGAGCAAATTACTACTGGTGAGTCAGTCATAGCAAAAATAAACCTAAATCACAAGCTCAAACTCAGCATTTTCTAATGCATTTATTGTGAACAGGTGACCAGGAAAGTGAAAACAGGTGGAAAAATACACAACACAGGAAAAGGTCCTGGATTTTTCAAATTAGGTCTAAATGATTTGGAGAAAATATCTACTTCAGATTTTTTGGAGAAAAACTGCTATTTGATTAAGTCAAGCTTTAGTTCAATATTCATGAAGTAACAGATTTAAAATGTATGATGTAGCATTATCAAATAAGATACCATCAAAACTGTGACAATCACACTAAGAGGATGGCATGAATTTGTAAAATCATTGATAACTTATACCTTGGGGTAGGTGCACTGCATAACATCAGTTTTAAACTGTAGCCTTTGTGTTCAAAATCAATTTAAGTTTTCAGCTCTATTCAAGATACAATTCAAAGGACAGAAATTATTAGAGCCCGACTGATATATTTATTGGCCAATATTTTTGGTTGATATTGGCCTGTCACACATGCAGAGAAGAAGTGGGGCATTGACAGGACTGAAGAGAGTAGACAGGAGTATAGGGAGATGCAGTGTAAGGTGAAAGCAGAGGTGGCAAATGTCAAAGAAAGGGCGTATGTTGACTTGTATGCTAAGTTGGACAGTAAGAAGGGAGAGACTGATCTATACAGATGGGCGAGATAGAGATGGGAAGGATGTGCAGCAGGTTAGGGTGATTAAGGATAGAGATGTAAATGTATTGACAGGTGGCAGAAGTGTAATGGAAAGATGGAAAGAGTACTTTGAAGAGTTGATGAATGAGGAAAATGAGAGAGAACAAAGAGTAGAAGAGGTGACTGTTGTGGACCAGTATGTAGCAAAGATCAGGAGTGAAGGGAGGAGGACAATGGAAAAGAAGACGAGTGGAAAGGCAGTTGGTCTTGATGAGATACCTGCAGAGGTATGGAAGTGTCTAGGAGAGGTGGCAGCAGAGTTTCTGACTAGGCTGTTCAACAAGGTCTTAGAGAGTTAATGAGTGAGTGAGGAATGGAGAAGTGTGCTGGTGTCAATTTTAAAGGACAAGGAAAATGTGTAGAGCTGTGGCAACCACAGAGGAATAAAGTTGATGAGCCATACAGTGAAGTTATGGGAAAGAGTAGTAGAAGCTAGACTAAGGACAGAAGTGAGCATTTGTGAGCAGCAGTATGACTTCATCCTAAGAAAGAGTATTACAGATGCAGTATTTGCTTTAATAATGTTGATAGAGAAGTACAGAGAAGGTCAGAGGGAGCTGCATTGTGTCTTTGTAGATCTAAAGAAAACATATGACAGGGTGCTGAGTGAGGAACTGTGTACTGCATGAGGAAGTCTGGAGTGGCAAAGAGGTATGGTAGAGTGGTGCAGGGCATGTATGAGAGCTGTAAGACAGAGGTGAGGTGTGCTGTAGGTGTGACAAAGGAGTTCAAGGTGAGGTAGGACTGCATTAAGGACCAGCTATTGTTTGCTATGGTGATGAACAGGCTGACAGATGATGTTAGACAGGAAGCTCCACAACTACAATGTTTGCAGATGGCATTGTGATCTGCAGTGAGAGCAGGTGGAGAAAAACCTAGAGACATGGAGGTATGCCCTGGAAAGGACAGGAATGAAGGTTAGCCACAGCAAGACAGAATACTTGTGTGTGAATGAGAGGGACCCAAGTGGAACGGTGAGGTTACAGGGAGTAGACATAAAGAAGGTGGAGAAATAGAGAATCTGGAAAAAAGGTGAAGTGTGTACAAGCAAGTTTCAAACAGGTGGAGGAAACTGTCAAGTGTGATGACGTACTCTGCCTCTCATGAAAGGAAAGGTGTAAAAAACGGTGGTGAGAGCAGTGATGCTGCATGGTTTAGAGACTGTAACACTGAGGAAAAGACAGGATTAGGACTGAAACTCCTGAAGAAAAAAAAAAAAAAAAAATTTTTTTTTATTTTTATATATATATATATATATATATATATATATATATATATATATATATATATATATATATATATATATAGTTTAAATAGCTGTACTACAATGCCAATTTAACATAGCTGGGCTTTCTTTGTGTAAGTTGGTTCGACAAAAACTAAAACCTTAGTCAGAGACAACAGATATCATGAAGGTGTTTATCAACTTTTTTGTTAACTCAGACTTTCTGCTTCAAACTTGTCCACCCAAAAAGTGGGCATTTAACGCATCATTTGACTCGTTTTCTGCACAAAATGAACCAATCGAGTGCAGCTGCTTCAGTCAAGTTTGTTTTAACGAAGAACAATGAAGAATATAAAAATATATGGCAGTAAAATGCACTGTTACTGGGAAGGATGCAAGACAGGAATGCTGGTAGAAAACTGTTAAATGTGCATAATATATTCATTTTACTGATCAATGCAGCTGATTATTTCTAATTGACAGCTGAACCTGTCCTTCACCCCTAGTCAGCAGGGATAGGCTCCAGTCCCCTCGCAACCCTAATGAGGATTCAGCGGTGTATGGATAATAAATGGATATCCAAACATGATATTGTATTGAAGCGCATTTAGATCTGACACTGTCCCATAATGCAGGCGATCATTTTAAAATGAAACAAATGTTACTGATATATTCTCTGTAATAAATAACAATAAACTAATTATTTTTGTTATTTGTGTTCTATCAGCTGCAGTACCAGCAGTTTAAACCAACCAAACATAAAAACATTTATGCCATTTCTGCATCACCAACTAAATAAAAATAGGTTCCCATGGCAACACGATGAATGAAGTGTGTGATACTGTAACTAAACAGTTTTATTCTTTGGTTTTAGTAGTGTACAAATCAGCGGGTTTATCGATACATATTTCGTCAGCTGAGTATCTGTATCGCTCATAAAGAATCATCAGGTAAATGCTTAGTTTGCGATTTAACTCTAAACTCTGAACATGACCTGATCTGGACCAGGTTAGCTCCAAAGCATCAGTTACCACGGTGATCTAGCAGGTTAAGACAGAACAACTTTCACTAAAAACTCTGACTTTAGGCTGAACATACCTGCCAACACACTAATCTCACTTCATAGTACAGACCTCAGACAAACTGCATGCGAGTTAAGCCATGAACCTAATTAAGGACTAAATATCGTTCCTGACTCATTAATGAGCTCCTCCACATGTGCATGAGAATGGCCCTGACACCATCCAAGATGATTCCTGGCAGGTCAAGCTCTAGCTCAATTCTGTCCCTGCAGAAAGTAGAGGAGTGGAATATAAGAGGGAAAGAAAGAGAAACTGTAAAAGTGTTCAATTGTTAAGATTTATGGAGATTTATATCTTGTAAAGGTGGTTGAGACTGTTCAGTCAAGATGTGAGAGAGTGAAAGAAAAATGGTAAAAGTTGCAGCTAAACTTTATTTTTCTCAAGTTATGAACTTTATTTTAAGATACACAGTTTTTCAAAAGCTATTTTATGTATTTTTTCTTTTAAATGCAGCTCTTCTTTTACTTGATGAGAGAATAACATTATACATACCTACAGTATTATATATGTATACTTAAATGTTAAGTAACAATAAATATTGTGTCACAATTCAAATTGAATTTATTTAATTTGACAGTCAGTTACTTATTATATGCAGACATTGACAGAACTACTAGAGTACATCAACACATAGCACACTAACTCAAGTTAAACATTATGATGTTCTGAACTTTTGCTTTAACAAATCTTCTCTGACTGCACCTCTTTGAAAGTTAGCTGATTATTCGATTAATTACCAGGACAATCAATTCAACACTCGATTATTAAAATAATTGATAGCTACAGCCCTAGACAGGAGGTACAGCTGGAGGTAGCAGTGATTATTATGTTGAGGTTCTCTTTGGGAGTGACCAGGATGGATAGGATCAGGAATGAGTAAATCAGATGGACAGCACATGTTAGATGTTTTGGAGATAATGCCAGAGAGGTCAGACAAAGATGGTTTGTTTGGACATGTACAGAGGAGGGATAGTGAATATCTCAATAGAAGGATGTTGAGTTTTGAGCTGCCATTAGGAGGCCCAGAGGAAGACCAAAGAGGAGGTTTGTCAGGTTGAAATAAAAGGCGTGTGTATGAATAGATGAATCAAAGACAGATGTGCTCTAAAAGAGGACATGAAATTAGTTGGTGTGAGAGAAGAGGATGCAGAGAATATGGTTAGATGAAAGCAGATGATTCGCGGTGGTGACCCTTGAAGGGAAAAGCCGAAAGGAAAAGAAGATGATTGATCTGCCACACATATATGGGTATAAGCATATATCAGAAAATATATACAAAAGCCTTATTTTGTAGAACATAATACAGAAGAAGATTCTTGTTGTAACTTAGAAACCGTGTCATCACACAGTTTGCCCAGCAGACAAGTCCCCACTCCACTGTATGCATTAAAGCTGAACAAACAGTGGTGCAGAGTGAGTTTGCCTCCCAACTAATTGGTGACACAACTATGACACCATCATTTTCCTTTTTCAATATAGGAATAACATATAAATAAATAATATTGGGTTATATATGAGAATTGCTTACTTCCTAAACTCCATATCAGTCTAAAAACTGCAGTATTGGCAAGACTAGAAATAATAAGACAAGCACTGACAGTCCACCTACTTATAATACCTTTACATTATCTTTGTCAAATTTTAATGGCATTGACAAATTCAATTAAGATATTACAAGACCTACAAATAAATCTGCTCAAACAGTGTTTCACTATAAGAAAAGGACATCTGCACAAAACTCACTTTTAAATAACTTTCAAATACCTCTCGATACACATCATTATCACATCATGTGATAAATAAAATCAAGCTTTCCCTCAAAAGTCTACTAATGCCTGTTCGCTAAATAACCTACAGCAACAGCTACTGTTCCAGCCCTTGTTACCCAAAGGATTTTGTATTTAACTGTACTTGAGGTATACTGAGTTTCTGTGTATGTCATTGTAACATACCATTTCTTCGGAGAAGTGTGGCCAGGCTGTGTACAAGAGAGGACTGCCCAGTGGAACATACAGCCATCCTGTAGAATTTTAAACAAAGGATAATGTCAGGACGGCAACTCACTTAAATAAAGTCGACGTTGATTACCTGCCTCTCAGAAAAGGCAAGTTGCTCACCCCAAGCGCACTTCAGTTTGCTACTTTAGCTCATTTTAATGAAGTAATTGACAATAACAAAAATAAGAAGGCACTTCTTTTCTAATAAATATTTCTGTGGTGTTATTGCATTTACTACCAGTGCGTTTTTATGCTGGCTAACATTAGCATTCACAACTGCATTCCATCTGCTGCAGCTAGCGTTAGCTCCTGCTAATGTAATGTAGCTTAATAATTTCCTGGCTAGCCAACCTAAACGGCTTTCCTGTGCAGTGACTGCCACAGAATGAACAGCAAACATCAAGGCCTTACTTCGACAGCTGAGAACTAAAGCATGCTTATTTCTGTAGACGAAGAAAATCGGTGTTTCAGTGGTCGTTTGTCGGTTTCATAGTACAGCGCACAGTGATGTTGACATTTTTACAGTCACATGATGAGGACCTGGCTAGTGCCGCTACAGTGGCCCTGATATACCAAAAAGTATAGTCACTCAAAAAAGACGCTTTTTATTTCTTTCACATACTAATAAACGGACCAATTTAATTGTTTGTTGTTGCTTATTTTAGCGCTTGATTTTACTCTACTAGAAACACACAAAATGTGGAAACGAATCTATATAAACTTCAAAAATGCCCCTTTAAGTGTTTTTCTCCCTTTTCCTCTACAAAAGCTATAACTGCTGCCTCAAGTTAGAATTAAATTTATTTGAATTCAGATTTATTATACAGCACCAGTTCCAAATACAAGTCATCTGAAGGCACTTTGCATAATAGAGTGAAGACCTTACAGTAATATATCGTAGACAGAAATCAAAGCATGTTCTCTGAAAATAGTTGGAAGAAAAAACTCCCAGCGCAGAGAAGGCGATTATCTGTCTAATCAGTTGAGTTAAAACGGGGGGAGGACAGAATAGATAATAGAAATCAGACAAATAATGCATTAGAGAACGGTAAACACTGGGGAGGTTGGTGAGGCATCCACAGATCAAAAATGTGCAGCTCTGCAGCCTGTGAGATAGAGGTAAATCGATGCATTAAAAGAGAAAGAAAGAAAGAAAGGGAGAGGAGAGGAGAGGTGCATTGTGGCAGTCTATGCCTATGACAGCATGACAAAGAGCCAGTTCAGGGTCACCCGAGTCAGCCCCAACTAGGACCTATATTAAAAAGCAAAGTTTTAAGCCTAATCATAAAAGCAAAGAGGATTTCTGCTTCCCAAACCCAAACTGGGAGCTAGTTCCACAGCAGAGTAGCCTAATCTACCTCCCATTCTACTTTTGGAAAGTCTAGGACCCACAAGTAAACCTGTGCACTGACAGCAAAGTGCTCTAATGGGAAGAAATAATAATAATACTGTTAATTTATAATGCACTTTACATATAAAATCTCCAAGTGCTACAATACATTTAAAAGAAACATTTTAGAAACAGTAGCAATATGTTTAGAGCTTAAATAAGAATGTCTTTAGCCCTTTCTTAAATGACTCGGGGGACTGTGGGGCCCTCAGGGGTGGTGGTAGTGTGTTCCACAGTTCAGGAGCAGCTGTCTGGAACGCTCTGTCACCCATTGTTCTCAGGTTGGATCTTGGAGTGCACAGAAGGTTGGTATTAGTGGATCGAAGTTGTCTGGACATGGAGCGAAGGGTTAAGAGTTCTGAAAGGTAGTCCGGGTCATGTCCAAGCAGACAGATTTTGTACTGGATGCATTTTGCGATTGGAAGCCAGTGGAGGTTACGGAAGACAGGTGTGATGTGAGGGTGTTTGGGCGTCCTCGTCAGGATCCTGGCGGCAGTGAAATAGTACAAGAACATCTTTAAGACGCAGCAGAGCTTGGTCATTACAGGATTTGAATGTGAGACACAAGATTTTACATTCTATTCTCAATTTCCAAGGGATCAAATGAAAAAGAAAAACTAATAAGGCAGAAATATGATTTCTGTTGCTGACAGTACAATATTTGAAAAAGCTGAAGGATTTACAAAAAGTTGTTGCGACATTCTGATAATAAGGAATTACAGTAGTACAGCGCAAGTGACATATGCAATGTTGATGCCTATCAACATCACCTGGAGACAAGATGTTTTTCATTCTGACCATTAAATTTATATGAAGTTTAAATGTCTGTATTGCTGCATTACCAAATCACACTGAATAGATCTTTGTTCTGCTGCTGCAGATGACCATTAGGTGGTGCACTCTAACAAGGAAGACAAACTCTACATGGATGTAAATAAAAATATTCAACAAAGCTCTTCCTGCAACCAGCAGTGATTCTATATATTCTATATTATATAGTTGTATCTATATGATTTTACTATGCATTCATTTGAAAGTTTAATTTATAAAACCGAGTGAAATGTTTCAAATACTGCATGCATGAACCGTGCAAAACCTTAACTTTCATGTCTCGTGCATTTAAAAACCAAAGCAGCAAGGCACAGATTTGATGGTAACAGAGGTTTTAATGAATGCCAGCTGTCAAATTTACTAACCTAAGACTTCACCCCATCAGCCTGTTGGCAGATGTAGTGATCTAGCCATATCCTAGTCATGGCATCAGTAAAAAAACAGAGCATGACTGCATAAAATTGTATTATTTTCTGACTAAAGAAGTTTAATTTAATTTAGAGCTGCATTAACACAAACTCATCTGTACTGAAAAATAGCCTGCAAGCCTCTTTCTAACTAAATGCTTGATTTTATGTTAATGTGATGTTGTGAAAACAGGTTAATGACAGTATAAAAAGGATTTAGAGAGGACTTTAGAGACTGGCAGGTCAATATATCTACTGAATAATATTGTGAAGACTGTGAAGGTTTCAACTCAGAAAAAACCATAAGGTTTGTATACTATGATAAGGTCAGCATATTACCTTGTCAAGAGCTTTAGCTTCTGGCCTCTAAAACAGCAAACCTTTCCATTAACTCACCACACGAGGAGAGCTTGTTTTCAGCCGGTCTTTATTTTATTTTATTGGGGAATACATAACACTGTGGCTTCATAACAGATACTTCGCAACAGTTTGCATGAGCAAATAAAGCAAGAACTCTCCTAATTTGCAAATGCATCACTTGTTGCTAGGCAGCAAACAAACATAGTCACACTTTGGCACACACACACAAACACACACACACACACACACACACACACACACACGCACACGCACACGCACACACACACACGCATGCACACACGCCCGCCCGCATGCGCACACACACACACACACACACACACACACACACACACACACATTAAGCATTTTTCCATTTGGGACTTGTGAAGCAAACAGTTCCATGTTAGGATTTATGTACTGTAATTTGGTAAACATTTCCATTCAGTGAGATGTCGCACATTTCGCTTGCTAGAGGAAATCTCATGAACATTTTTTTAACTGTGCATGCATGAAAACTAGTTCTGACAGTTAGTTTGCAACAAAGTGAAGTCATAACCCCGCTGCTGTAAGTGTGACCTGTGTTTTTTAATTAGTCTGGCTCAATAATCAGATGATATACACTCACTGGCCACTTTAATAGGTACACCTGTTCAGTTGCTTGTTAACACAAATAGCTAATCTGCCAATCACATGGCTGCAACTCAGTGCATTTTGGCATGTAGACATGGTCAAGACAACTTGATGAAGTTCAATCCAAGCATCAGAATGAGGAAGACAGCAGATTTAAGTGACTTTGAATGTGGCATGGTTGTCTGTGTATTTCAGAAACTGCTGATCTCCTAGGATTTTCACGCACAACCATCTCTAGAGTTTACAGAGAATGGTCCGAAAAAGAGAAAATGTCCAGTGAGCGGCAGTTAAGTGGACAAAAATGCGTTGATGTGAGAGGTCAGTGGAGAATGGGCAGACTTGGAGCTGATAGAAAGGCAACAGTAACTCAAATAACCACTCATTACAACCAAAGAATGCAGAATACCATCTTGGAATGCATAATATGTCGAACCTTGAAGAACATGGGCTAGAGCAGCAGAGGACCATACCGGCGCTACTCCTGTCAGCTAGAACAGGAAACTGAGGCTACAATTCGCATAGGCTCACCGATATTGGACAACAGAAGATTGGGAAAATGTTGTCTGATCTGATGAGTCTCAATTTCAGTTGGTGTTGATGGTGGTGTAATGGTGTGGGGTGAAATTTTCTTGGCACACTTTGGGCCCTTTAGTACCAACTGAGCATCATTTAAACACCACAGCCTACCTGAGTATTGTTGCCAAGAATGTAAATCTCTTTATGACCACAGTGTACTCATCTTTTGATGGCTACTTCTAACAGGATAATGCACCATGTCACAAAGCTCAAGTCATCTCAAATTGGTTTCTTGAACATGACAATGAGTTCACTGTACTCCAACGGCCTCCACAGTCACCAGATCTCAATCCAACAGGGCACCTTTGGGATGTGGTGAAACGGGAGACTGGCATCATGGATGTGCAGCCGACAAATGTACAGCAACTGCGTGATGATATCATGTCAATATGGACCAAAATCTCTAAGGAATGTTTCCAACACCTTGTTAAAAGTATGCCACAAAAAATTAAGACAGGCCTTAAGGCAAAAGGGAGTCCAACTTTATACTAGTAAGGTGTACCTAATATAGTGGCCAGTGTGTGTATGACTTTCCTAACCCTCCTACTCATTGCTTCTACTTATCCAATCAGCTGTCCAAGCAAGGGGAACCTTAATTAGGTATTATCAAAGTCAAACACTGAACAGCACACTCCTTCATTGTCAGTGTTAAAAAACAAAGAGCCTTGGGATTTCTATAGGGACCTGCTTCAGTTATTAAAAACCCGGTGTGGCCAGACTTGATTTAATAGTATAGGTAATTTAACATTTTGTTTTGCTTCTTTCAGGAATATGCATTTCGGATTTAAAGACAGTTAAGTTTGACAACACAAGATAAAGTGCCTTTTAAGGACACTGCACTCTGAGATTTTTAAAAGGGCTGCTGCCAGCAGGCCTTCTGTGAGGCTTACCAGCTACAAATCAGCCTGGATGAAATGCAGCATTACAGACATGAATTGCATACTTAGTGGTTTATGTCACCACTGGCTTGATTAGGATTGGAATATTTTGCCCATTCTGAGAGGTTATTGTGTGCTGAAGGAAAGTGAAATTTAATAATGTGTAATAGTCATGTTTTCAGGCAGATATAACTGCTAGAACTTCTTCAAAGGAGGTATAGTGTGTACACATGCCTAATTAAAGATTAATGAAGTGTTTATATACTGTATAAATATGCAGATAAAATTAAACTTTAAGCAGAGTTTTGTGGACATGCTGTACTGTAATTAAGTTGTGAAGACTTGCATACACTACTCTCTCCCTACACATACGAAAGCACATATACAGTACGAGTCCATCAGTGACCCCATACCTTTCTCTATCAATGTGGAGTTTATCCAGAGTTTGTGTTTGCTTAACAATTCCATGGGGAGGAATTTAAGTAACTGACCTTGGTGGGGATTACTTGGCATACATGGGCAGATACTGTGGCCTGTTAGGCCTATTAGCTGGTGGCCATCCCAGACAAAAATCCTCGCCCCCAGGTTCATATTTATAAAATGCCAGGCTTTCTCTCCCACTGCTTTTCCATCCATGGTTTCATAAAATGCCATATGAGGTTCTATGTGCAAACAGCCCTCTGGGCATCCTCCTGACTCACCCCTAAGATACAAGACAGCTTCAAATGTGCCCTTTCTCCTTCTCCATGCCCCCAAGGTGAGCTAGGGAAGCCGTTCATGAATGGGGCCAAATAGTATTAAATCAGGGGGCACCCACAAAACAAAATAATCTGCATTTATATCTGCGGAGTAAGATAGGTGTTTATCCAAAAGGCCACTTCTATTCCTGGGCCTTTGGATAAACACCTATTAGTCTGGGCACTGGACCGGGTTAATAGGAGCTTGTTCGGCAGGCAGACACGACACCTCAAGTCTTGGCCTCACCGATCGATAGGAAACATTGCTGTATACATGCATAGTAGCATTATTGTACTCGGGTATATAAGTTGGTAGTAGCTGGCAACTTTTAATTGAGTGTCAATGGACATGTTCGCCACGGTGGGGAAGACTTTCCAAATAAGGAGTGCTCTGCACATAGTGCTTTTACTTAATTTGTTTATTTTTTTCATGCATTCTTGGAGTTAGGGCAGACGGTGCTGATTACAACAAACAGTTCCACTTCCACAGTATGTAGCCTATAGTAATGCAGAGTCTTTCAGCGAGGGAGCTATAATACACCAAAGTGTAAAAATCTGTTGCTGAAAAAAAATCTGTTTTGCATTTAGGTTACGTTTTTTAAAACTAGTAATCTCCTCGAGGAAGCTCCCTTTCCTCTGACCATAAAAAGGCTGAAGGTCAGCTTGAGAGTAGCAGTACAGGTTAGTGTAAGGAAATCTCGAGATAATTTCTCTGTTTAGGTTCAGCTTATGTTTTATCTTATTATTTGATAAATCTGATAAATTGCATGACTGTTCTTAGTAGAGGAAAGAATGACCCTGCAAATCTGCACTATTATTTACTATAAATCTAATATGTGTAATTTGTAATTTGTGCCATGCTAATATTTTATTCAGTGATAATGTATTAGATCAAAAGGAAGACTTTAACAGTGACACCGCGTTGTTTTAATTATAGGTGGAAACTGTTTGTTTTTGTTATATCGTTAAAACTGCAATCATTCTCACTAAAGCAGTTTTGCAAAGTGGAAAGGCATTTACACTTCATCTGCAGTCAGTAGAATGCTGTCTCAGGCTGCAACTGCTTTCACTTTAGCTAATTCAATTAAGCTGTTAAGACATTATTCTGAGATTTACCATAGAGTTGAAAGAAATATATGGAGAAAATCCTCACAAATTCTCTCAACTTAATCCTATATTTTTATGTTTTTTTCCCCAATTATCACCTATTTATGGCCCGAGAGCAAAACTGGGAATTTGTAGGACCCAGCAGATCTCAAAGCCCCCGGCCTCACCTGTTCGCATGCTCATTTCTTCTCCTTTTTTCACTTGAGATTGCCTTCCATCGTCCCATGGTAATGACCAAAAACCTCATGCTTCTAACAATGCTGTCGTACGCTGGCTACAGCTTGCTGATCCTCTCCGCGTCCCTCGCCGGTGCATCCCTGGCCGAGATGGTGTTCCGCTGCCCGGGCTGCACCGCGGAGCGCCAGGCACTGTGCCCAAAGCTCACCGAGACGTGCCTGGAGATAGTGCGCGAACCGGGCTGCGGGTGCTGCCCCGTGTGCGCCCGGCAAGAGGGTGAGATGTGCGGTGTATACACACCAAGATGCTCCACCGGTCTGCGGTGCTACCCGACGCCCGACTCGGAGCTTCCCCTGGAGCAACTGGTGCAGGGCCAGGGCCAGTGTCGGCGCAAAGTGGACACCGAGACGACGATTTATAGTCAGGAGCACCGGGAGCACACCAGCGGTCAGTAAGTTTACTGGAAACCTGGTTTTCTTCTATCAATTTTTAATGACACTGTCTAGACTGCAGTCTCAGGAATATTGTTGAAATACTGCATTGTCATGAAGGCAAAGCCAACATCTGTGCAAATGGGGACTTCTACTCAATAATGAGGCTCTAGTGACCATCTTCCAAGATATTTTATTGTATAAATATCTGTACTACACCATTTAATGCTTGTTATTTAAAATCTAAGCCATTTTAGGAAGCACTCCGTTTAACAGAAGTTTGTATTTGCCAGCAGTTTGTGACCGTGCATTCCTCCTGCCCTGTGCAACGCATTTGAAGTGTGTAATTTCTTAACTGCAGTAATGACAAATTTTAAGCATGTTGTAGGGGTTATTCTGTGTTTCACAGACCTGTTTAAAGTGCTGTGAGTCATCCTGCTGTGCACGCAGAGAAACAAAAGGAACAGCCCAGTTAAACTCAGCTGTGCAGCAAACAGCTGGCCATCTACTCTTTCCCAATACCCCCCTGCCTTTAAACACTGCAACAGAGAACTAGTTAAAATTCTCAGAAGTTGCACTCGGTGGAATAGACACAGAAAACATTGTAGTTTTGATGTTGACATTTCCACAGGGGAGTGCAGAGAAAGACACAGAAAGAGGGAGAGACAGCCAGAGGAATGCTGCATTGATTGGAAACATGGACTTTAGGCTTTGACCAGAAATTACTATAAACTAGTGTTGACAGTGACTGCATTAACCTGGTTGTCTACCTGGAAAAGTGAGCTGGATGTATGTGCAATGGGCAGGGGGTGGGGGGAATTACAATGAAACTTCATGTGGCCTGGAGCCAGCGAGGCTCATGTGGTTTGTGTTTAAACAGAGACAGGTCACAGTGAAGAAGAAAAGTAAACAGCCTCATTAACTGGCTGATTTTGAGGCTACAAATACACACACATACACACAGTAAATGAGTGTCCAGTGTGTGATTTCTACTCATTTCCAAATCCGTGCTTTGTCAGAGTTTACCTCCAGACTGACACGTGTTTATTTTGGCACCAAAGTCCTGGAACATAGAGAAACTACTGGAGACAGCATTCAGTGTAACCCTGTTCTCTGTAAGGAGTCTCTCACACGCTGACAATAGGTCACAAATACTTCAGATCTAATAATCAACCATGATAATTCCTTAATTATACCTTTATGTAACCTAACAGCCAAAGAAATAAAGCAGGCATGAACTGCAGAGTTACATAAGAACAAAACAAGAGAACATAATACATGGATGCATCATGTGTAGGCTTGCTTGCAAGAAGACAATTTGTTTGATGTCACTGTTTTTCCCCCTCAGGTTTGGGTCAGGCTGGGCTTCGTCTTGCAGATTGAAAGGGATGAGATTTAATTAGACATGTCCAAAAAACAATAAAAGCTTAGAATTTGGCTCTAAAAGATGAATGCGGAGTTCTTTTGGATAAAAGCCTGCTGCTGCTGCAGATGGAAGAGAGAGCATTGCATTGAGTTGTCGAAATGAAGTACAGAGCTTTTGGAAGATCAAAAGATAGAAAAAGAGTTTAAAAAAAAATCTCATTTAGGCTGTAAATGCTTCAAAGCTCCTTGGAGATTAATTTTGAAATTCTCTCACATATTGCTGTGGTATCAGCTTCATAACAGGTTCACAGGCGATCTATCCACTGGTGCCTTATTTATGTCATTCTGTTTTTACAGGATATGTTCATAACTGGATGTTCTATATGGTGAAGGTCAGTCTCTTGCTCTATTTGGCGCAGATTGAGACTACACAAATTTAATTTCCTTAAATGAATTTAGCAGCAAAAGGAGGAAGCAATAAAATTTCAGCTCAGAGGACCCTCTCAATGTCTAAGAGCAAACTTAAAATGTTCTGGCTTTTATCCATTGCATCTCCTTTATTCCAGGAATTATTCTGTAAGTTAGATACAAAAGCAAACAATAACAGAATAATTAAGTGGTTATATTTAGTTGAGCAGTGACTCTGGAGCTGATTTGACACCTGGGCAACAGGTCACAGAATAAAATATTGCAGCTGCTTCACTTGAAGGTTTATAAACAGCCAACATCCTGATGTCCTCTTCTTCTGGCTTATTTCATTCCAGCTTCTTATTTGTTTGACAGCCTCTAAAAAGGAACAGGCAAACTGTGTTGTGTCTTGTTCGAAGCGCATATACGCGAGAAGAATTGATCTGATCGGGGTTTATCCAAAGTTGCATTGACAGCAGCAGCAGAATCCCCGTAAATCCCTGAATCAGCAGTATAAGCAATTAACAGCAAAGAGGCCAAAGGTCAGAGCCAATATTTCTCTGACCACAGAAGAGAAAAGACATAGAAAAAGAAATTGAAATTAAAGAGGTAGAAGCAAGTCAGACAACGAAGGGAAATATAGGAAGTATAGGTGACTGCATTTCAGAGAACAAAAACATCTATTGAATTATTGTTACTGATGAAACTTATGATGTAAAACTGTACATGAAAAAAGCTGCTTTTGTGTCTTTCGTGCCTGCGAATACACAAATATGAAGGAAAGCCAGCACAATAGAATAGAAATAGTGCAGCAATTGATTAATTTAATGGTTTGTCTGTTTTTAGTGAAACTTTAAAAGGATTATATGTGGTAGAACTGCACTGGCTTATATTTTTTTCTGCCACAGATGATCTTTCTTTACCTGTTTTATTATTATATCAAGCAAAAATTAATTTATCAAGTAACAGATGTTGCTTCATATATGTTTTTGATATTCAATTTGTATATATTTTTTTTTTATTTAGCCTTTTTTTAACTAGGTCAGTCCTGTTGAGATACAGTCACCTCTTTCTCAAGGGAAGCCTGGCCAAGACATCAGCCTGAGAAACATTAAAATTGCAGCAATTAAAAACAGACAACACCAACTCACACAACAAAATAAATAAAATGCATGCTAGATAAAAGCACAGGATTAAGAATTTATAGTAAAACAACAACAACAAATCTTTAACAACAATTAATCTTTATTTCATGAGGAAAAATTTCATTTAGATTAAGGCTCTCTGATGAGCTCCATTGCCAGGTTGTTAACAGGATTGCAGGCGTACATACATATCACAATTTGAACAAGAAAAGCACTCAGAGAGCGCAGTACTGCACCAAGGTTGCTCAGTCGCTCGGTATCATTTCCAACAGCTAAAATCTTGACAAAAATCGTGGCAGAAATCACGGCACTATAGAATGTGGCCATTTAATATAGATGTACCAACAAACAAAATGACCTTGCAGTGAGCACGTGTGTGTCATACATGTGCACATTATGCACGGATACCGAAACACGTTGCCTAAATATGTAGCAGGTGGCGGGAATTGATGGGACTCGGACACACCCCCACAATTTAATCAATTGTTCCTTGTATCATTTCCGACGGATAAGTCCCGATAAATCCACAGTGGTCGATTTGTAGTAGGATAGCAATCATGTGATCGTCAGCAGGCAGCTGACGTATCTGTCAGCTATCTCGCAATACAGAAATCTTTAACAAATCCGTGGATGCAGACTATTAGCCACATCACTGCCAAAATCTAATCACTTCGTCCTTGTGTCATTTCTGACCTTCCCTGAAAATTTCATCTAGATCAGTTTGTCTGTTTTTGAGTAATGTTGCTAACAAACAAACAGACAGACAGACCAACACCAATCGACAGTAGTAAGAATTACATGAAGACTAAGTGTGTTATAAAAATATGTCACAGGCCACCAATGTTATGAAGTTACTTTGAATTTACTGGGTAAGATCAGTTCTTTCAGGCAACTTTGCAACTATTCCAAGTAAATTCCCCTTTTCCCAGTTTAGTACTGGCTCTTAGAACAGATAGCGGCAAGAAGTCCTGGGAATAAAGACAGCAGGTTTTTTGGCAGATATAGACCTGCAGATATGAAGAAAATCTCCAAGAAATACTGTGGAGTGGCCACGCAGAATTTTTCCTTAAAACAGACTCATATTCAACTTTTTTTTCTCAAAAATAAGATGTTTAAAATTCAGTTTTAGTAAGTAGTGTATTATTGGCATGCCTGCAATAGTTTCCCACATCACATTGACGCCTACAGTTATCTTATGTTGCTCAAACAAGCTAAAAGTGAAAGATATTGAGTTTATATTCTTGTATGATAGAGAAAAGCATCAAGAAACTTTTTTTTTTGCTTAAAAGATGATTAAAACAATTATCATACAAAGAGATGCACAATGATGTCAGCGTCATCATAGGCATTGGCTGATTGCGGCTTTAACCCTCTGAATCCTGAAAATTTGCCTGTGGGTTTGAAAGATATCTTTATAAAAACAACACCAACATGGCACAATTTAAGAAGAGTTAGATTTTCAACCTTTTGAGCTTTGACGGTTGAATATACACTACAGGTAAAAAATTAGGACACACCTTCTTATTCAATGCTTTTTATTTATTTATATTATTTTCTACATTGTAAATTGATACTGAAGATTGACACTTTTTTGTTTAAGATAAGATAAGATAAAGATAAAGTTCTTTATTTCTCCCCACTCCAGGGGAAATTTACATTGTTACAGCAGCTTATGTAACAGTAGACATAGTGATAAGAATAAAATAATAATAGAACAATAGTAATAATATTTACAATATATACAAGGGTGACAGATGAGGGTAAAGTGGCTTAACAGAAAAAATAAAAGTAAAAATAAAAATAAAGTTTAAAAGTGCAGAGATGTGCAGTGCAAGAATGTCAGTGCAAATTTTATGGTTTGGGGTGGTAATGATATAGTCCAGTTTATGTTAACATCAGCCAGTGATGCTGATGTTGTAAAGTCTTACAGCAGATGGAATGAAGGACCTGCGATAGCGCTCTTTCTTGCAGGGTGGATGTCTCAGTCTGCTGCTGAAGGAGCTGCTTAAAGACACCACAGTTTCATGCAGCGGGTGAGAGGGATTGTCCATGATGGATGTGAGCTTTGCCAACATCCTCCTCTCACCCACCTCCTCTATGGAGTCCAGGGAACAGTCCAGGACAGAACCGGCCCTCCTGACCAGTCTGTTTAGTCTCTTTCTGTCCCTTTCAGTGCTCCAACATACAACATATTTACAACATAATTCCATATGTATGCTTTTATAGTTTTGGTGTCTTCAGTATTAATCTACAATGTACAAAATAATTAAATAAAAATCATTGAATGAGAAGGTGTGTATCAACTTTTGACTGGTAATGTATAATTGAAGCAATTCAACTTTCATTGTTCTTTTAATGATTTATGGCATTATAACAGTGTAATAGTTCAAGAAGTTTTTTTTTTTTTTTTAGTTTACTTTTAGCTGGTGTTTCCATAGAGGTGCAGGACTTTATATTGCAGTGAAGAAATGAGAACACAGTGAGTAAAAATGTGACAGGTACTAAAATCGCATAAAAACTGCAAGGAGTTAAAATGAAAAACATGTCTTAGACCAAAGACTCCTGGAAGGCTAAAAGTTTACAGTTTTATTTGAAAATGTCACATAAAACTATATATGGCATGATTTACGTGAATGTTGAAGACTTTATTATTTTTTTCAGTTTTGTCCATGTGTTTGAATGTTTAAAATATTAACATTTCAAAAGCATTGCACATTATGTATTAAGTTGATAAAGACAATAATTACACTTTATGCCAAAACCATCCAGATATTTTAAGGTTAAATAGAATGGAGTAGCATGTTGTAACATCTCTATCACTGAGCTCACTCCATTCTTACCTTCAATCAACAATTGATATTAGATATTAAGCAACTTAATATCTAGAGGTTTTCATGGAGTCTCAAATATCTAATATTGATATTAGATATTAAGCAAATTCATATCTAGAGGTTTTCATGGAGTCTCAAATATCTTGGGATGGATTTGTCAAGGATGATCCAGAGACAATAGTTAGCATCTGACACGGACCATGAAAATTAATAAAAGGCCTTAAATCTTGAAACAAAATCATAAGGAATTGTATGATGTGGTGAAAATGCGAGGGTGAAAGGAGATACAATTAATATAAGAATATTTATTGTAGCGTCCAATAGATGCTACAATGTCAGATATGACACCAGATCAGATTAAATATGTAACATTAATGATATAAAATAGATAGCACCTCAGCAAGAATGCTTTATTCAGTTTCAGAACTAACAATATAACAAACAACATTCTGTATTTCTTTGATTTTTGGCTAAAATGTTTCCCTATTTCAAACTAAAACCTACAAGTTTCCCACTACCCTTTCTGTTTATGCACAATATCACTTGATATTCTGTTCCGTGCCATGTGGTCACTGAAATAATATTGTTAGCTAACAAGGGGCATTCCGGTTTCCCTGCAGGGGCATCCAGACAGAACCCGCAGGACTGAAATAGCTCAAAGATAATCCCAGGGAATTTCAGGGAAGAAGAAGTTCCGGCAAAGTATTTCACAAATTAGTTCTAAGCGTTGTGGAGTTGCTGAGGAGATCATGGGAGTTTGACCATCCAGTCCACATGTCTTTTTTGGCCTTGGAAAATACTTAAAACTGTGTTCCCCAGGAAACCCTATATGGAGTACTGCAGAAGTATAGAGTACTCGGGTTGTTGCTACAAACCATCCCGTCCTCTGAACACAAGGTCAAACACATTTCAGTTGGGTGTTGGACCAGGGTTACCTCTGGTCTCCGATCATCTCTTTGATATTCATGGACAGAATCTCAAGGTGCAGCCAGAGTGAGGATGGTGTTGAGGTTAGGAGATCTCACAGTTGCATGATGTTTTTTTTTTTTTTTTTTTTTTTTTTTTGCAGAGGATGTGGTTCTTTTTCATTAGCTTGTACTGAGGCAGTTTGCATCTTAATGTGAAGTAGCAGTCATGAGAGTTAGCACCTCCAAGTCATCCTGAATTGAGTAATCATGATTTAAAAAACAACATTTATTCCTAAAAAGTTGGCATTTGTGGTACAAAGTTTTGTATAATGTAAAAGACTGAGGTTACCTAGAGCCAATGGAGTTTGTGCCCTCACATCCCTCATATCTTTCCCTCAGTTACAGAGAATGATTGTTAGTGGCTGCATGTGATGCTCTACAGGTTCAACGTGCTCCAGCATGCCTCAGTTCCTGTAGGTCCTGTCCAATCACCCCAGAGTTCAACCAGCGGTGTTGGTAGTGAGTGAGACGCCTGTTGTCAGATGCCATGCTGTGTACATACATGCCAGAGCCTGTGTAAAGCCTGCGTTTAGATGGCTGTTTCGGGCCAAAAAGCCTGGAAGGTAAACATATCTGCACTCTACTGAGTTTGTGTTTCTAGAACACCGTCCCGCTCAGCTTTGCAATGGATTATGGACTGCAGTAAATCGACACAGTGCCTTTCATCAGCTTCTTAACTGGCACATGACCTACAGTATTTCTCACCTCAGAGCTACCTTGGGAGGTGATTTGAGAGACGACTTACTTTTTAAAAAGATCTTCACACTGAAATTTAAAGACATAACTCATTTTTATGGGTGAATATTGTTCCCACTTACCCAGAGGCACGTGGGTGCTTCCTTTTTTCTTCCTTTTGAAGGATATAATTGGTTATCTTAGCTTACCTTGGTGGATGTCTCAGGAATCAAATAGTATCTCACCTCAGATAGGTGTGCAAAAGTTTTAGAAGGATATGCAAAGGTAGAGATTAAGCTCAGAAAGAATTTAATTAGTTATATTTAGTTTATAAACAGTTTTTCAGTAGGATTTTGGTTGAAAAAAATGCCCCTTTAAAACTTTTGTAAATACTCTGGCTTTTTTAAAACTGGTAAGTGTATATGGTCTGTCTGTAGACAGATTTTGCATCATTAGAACTGTTTCAAAAGCTCCATTTATATCTAAATTTGTATCTGAAATATGATGGAGAGAGAATATGCTTGGATCTTCCCTTTTTCAACCTTTCCATTCTTCATGACATGGCCAGGTTTGCCATTTGCTCAGTTGACCAGAATCTGGACAATCAGACATGACACTTCTGGCCTCAGTGCCATCTGGGAATTCTGGCTATTGTGTGAGGATTAATTGAAGCAGTAGACTGGACAGTAGGCCTGCTGCTCTGTTGATACTGCTGATCCCCAGCCCACTGCTATGGAGCAGCTTGTACTGCAGAGGCCTAGTGTCCCCTAAAAGTGGGGTCCTGACCCTCTGTGTCTGGGTGTGTACATGTACATTCAAGAGAGAGATCACTATTGTACACTGTGCATTCATGTGTGTCTATGGGCACCCAGACTGTGTATTTGAGCAAACACCTCAGGTTTCCTCAGAAGAGAGGGAATGATGGTATTGCACTTGGGTACTATGCGGATTATGTAAGACAACAAAACAAAAGGTACCCCAGCCGCCAATATTTCTGAGAGTCTTGTGTGTTTATCAGCGCAACTTGTGCATGCACACACATCCAAGCACACACCTGATTCCAGTTGACTTTTGCCTCATTTTGCAAAGAAACTTGGTCTTCAAAGAAAAGTCTGAGAGACCACAGTGAAGCGTCAGCGGGGGAACTGAAGTCCAATAACACCAAATCTATCTGATGGAAAAAGGTGCCAGCACCCTGTTATCGCTTTGTTTGGAATTTCCTTTCTCCTGGTCTCTCTTAGGCCTTTTGTAATCATATTTTACTACCAGATGTCAAATTTACCTCTTGCAGGGTGCAGAGAATGACTCTTCAGTCCCCCATCACTAAAACACACATTCCCAGCCCTACAAATTTCTTTCCTCAAGTCTGCATGCTTAGCCTGCATAACTGTGAAATATTCACCTTATTGCTGACTATTTGGCCTTCTCTTTTCTCTTTGCTTATTTCCCTTTTTTTTGTTCAGGTGTCAAGTGAAAGTGAAATACATGATTTCTTGAAAAGAGTCAGCTTGAAAAAACCTCGTATATTATATACCCCTTGTATATTTGCGTTTTGAACTGTTTACAGCAGCTAAATTGAACTAGGATACACTCTGTAAGAGTTTGCATCAACCAACATTTTTGATTGTCATCAACCCTCAACCCCAAAGTGTGCTCTGATGTAAAAAAACAAAACAACAACAAGAAGTTGGGCTGAACCTGATGGCCTCTCACCATGTTTGCTTCAAACATGGTGAAACATCTGAAGGGTTTATTTTTTAGGTTGACATTTAAGAAGATTTGAAGGAGATGCGATGGTTAAAGTAAATCAAAATCACTTGGATAAATCACTGGATGGTCAAAAAGACTTGGAAATGGAAAGCTAGTTGTCTATAGATTTGAAATACATACAGATTCTTGTTGAATGATATATGAGGATAGTCAGTACAAGTGACATTCAGCAAAGTGTGAACTGCTCAGTTATTGTGTACTTCTGTTGTAAGATGCCTTGAACAGAATCAGTGAAGAGATTCCTAGCCATATTTTATGGGTGGCTCCATGGATATTGGTGTAAGAAATGTGATCAAGAAGATGGGAGACTCCAACTATAAAAAATATAAACTGGACCCAATGTAGATTTTGCCACTGTCCCCTTTAAAGTACTTTTTGTGCAGCAATACACTGCTCCAAGCACTTCTGCCATAATTGGAAGGCTTCCTGGACATCCTGTTTGTCAGCGTATCAAAGATGGTGATCTGTGACGTGCTGGATCCTCACACCTGTGTGAAAAGGGCAACTCTTCAACTTGAATTTAATTTTGGGATAGAGGAAGAAGTCACAGGGGGCCTGGCAAGTAGGGAAAGTGGCGATTGTGTTGGTATGACCAAAAAACATTTTTTCAGTGTGCTGAGCTCAGTTGCACAATGGCGTGTGCCACAGATCAAGTTATTTATGGTGAATGTTCTCCGTCAGGCACATTAAAATAGAACTTGGTATTGACAGCTCATCTCAAGTGGACAACTTTGCAGTGCAAAACAATATTAAAGAAAACAATGGCCATGCTCTTTGCCACATTTTTAACCTAGTTTACCTTTTTTTAGTCTTAGTGACTGCAGGTTCTTCCACTGAAGACTGTTGTTTGGTCTCTCTAATTATTTGTGATGGGTAATGAAGAATGGGTCAGTTTGACACAGAATTTGGTGTTTGCTCTCTTTGCAAGTTTGTGGTCCATAATGAAATCGCAAATGCGCATGTGTACATGGTTCAAAATGTTCTTTTAGAGAGCATTCCAGATATGGCAGGAGCACTGGGAGCAGTGTGTTATGGCACTACTTTGTAGAGGATGGCAGCCAAACTTAAATCAGGCTTTTGTTTTTGATATGTTCTGTTGTGGAAAGTCTTGAGCATGACTTGTGTCTACCATCAATTATTTGCTGCAGACTAATGTTCCTCAAGCAAATATTGAATAAACAGAACAAACATTTAATGATTCCCCAAGGATGAGCTCTACTGAATTTGGTGGTCCAAACTTTTTCTCTAGTGTCAAAAATCTAATTCATGCAGTGAGGTATCTTAATGTCTTCTGAACGGCTTGTACAAACATTTGTGGTTCTCAGACAATGAATCCCCATGACTTTGGTGAACTTATTTACTTCATTATTGATATCATAATGTTGACATTTGTAGTAGAAATGATTGACAACTTGATAACAGTTGCTTTGGTATTAGATGTATTTTTGTGAAACAGTGAGACACAGATGACTGGTTGATGATTATTATCAATTACATCAAACTGGGACAGCTTCTAACTGTGGTCATAATCATCAAGTAAAAATTGCAGTAAAGTGGAAAACTTTAAATGTCTGGTTAACTTTTGTGTTCATTAATCAACACTTTTAACATCTCCTAAAATCGAATCACGTTGTCAGGGTGAAAGCAACCATGGAATCCTGACTGTGACTCAAGTTCAGCAGTGGCCAACATTTCTCAGCCCACAAGCTTGTTAACAGAGCTGCATGTGGTTCTTTCACTCTATGAGAAAGGAAAGGATTCTGGTGACTCACTGATTGTGCTGATACATTTTAGAGCATTTTTGCTGTGGTTTCAACAGTTTGTAGCTATTTTTCCCCCCACAGCATTATCTTTAGTGAAAATGTCAAATGCGACAAGGACATAATAATATAACCAAGACAGAGTTAAAATTAGCAAAGCCAGTAATATTCACAGATGTGTGAAATATGCTTTGAGTTGTGCCAAAATGCAGACTGTCTGCCAGATGAGGGAAGAGTTGAGATTCTGCCTCAGTTTTATAACCAAGAGGCAACAGGTGGGCTCAGTGAGCTGCCTACTTTCTTCATTTTAATTAGAATCAATCACCAAACACAGTGGGAGGTTCACCAGCAAAAGACAAAAAGTTTAGCAGTTTATTCTTCTCCCTTTTCGCTATTCTCTCAACCCCTATCCCGAGCAAAAAAATAATTAGAAATTGCATGCACAAAACAAAGCAGAAAAACGGATTCAATAAGACTTTTTTATTTTATTGAACTGAATTGTCTTCATTACTTTGTCTCAATGGAGTTATGTGACGATTGGCATTGGCTAGTCTGTTTGTGTGTCTGTTTGTTAGCAACATTACTCAAAAATGGATTTGGATGAAATTTTGAGGAAAGGTCAGAAATGATACAAGGATCAACTGATTAGATTTGGGCAGTGATACGACTTATAGTCTGGATATATTTGTTCCGGATTTCTGTATCATTGCGAGATAGCGGCACGGCGTCACTATGACTGCAAGTGAACACTATGTCAGCTGCCTGCTGATGATCGCATGATTGCATCCTACTAAAAATCGACCATTGCGGACTTATCCGTCCAAAAAGTCGTTTTGTTTGTTTGTTTGTGGGTAGATCTATATTGAATGGCCATATTCTATAGAGCCGTGATTTCTGCCACAAATTTTTTTCCAGATTTTAGCCACTGGAAATTATACAACTACTGAGTTGCCTTGGCAGAGTACTGCACTCTCTGAGTGCTTTTCTTGTTGTCATTGCATTGAGGCCAATACAACAAAATTTACAACAGCTCTTGCAACATTCATCTGTCGCGCGCGCACACACACACACACACACACACACACACACACACACACACACACACACACACACACACACAAACACAGGTTAAAAAAAGCAATAAATATCAGGTCATAAGTCTATTTGGATGGTGGAGGGGGTGGCAGTGGTATCAGGGGGCAGAGAATTTAGTTCTTGGACAGCTGAATAGTAGCAACTAATGACTGAAATGGTCGGATGATTACATTCTCAAAGACGCTGTAACAGTATACATTCATGAGTGTAATTTGATTCCTATAGGTTTCACAGTTAGCAATGACAGAAGGGAAAATAAGTCTGTTTCTGAACGCATGAAGCATCTTTCCTTCCCATCAGAAGGAGCACTACAGTTTTTTTCGATTGCTAACAGGCATTGGTCGAAACTGAAGTCACATGTTCAAAACTCTTAACACAGTCTGCAAAACAGAAGTCCATGTGGACCGAACTATGAATCACTTTCTATTGCTTTCACACAAAATGCATTCAGTGATCACAGTCACCAAAATTAATGAACTCTTTTCTCAGTTACTCATTCACCATCTGCAAAACACTATACTTTTACAGCACATTTTTCAAATGCTAACACACTTTGTTCAAAACAGTTAAAAACACAATCAAAACGGAATGATGGGGGAAATGCAGCCACGATTGAAAATCATATCAAAATGTTGAAAATAAACATAAATAAAAAGATTATGTAATTCCAAGCTCAGCTGAGTGTAGTTGTCAGCTGAAAATCGATTCAGGTGGTCTGTGTTTGGCCTCATCCGAAACCATATAAAAGGGGTGTCTTCTGATTGTTTTCCTTTGGAAATATGGATCAAAGAGCACTGGTTCAGGTTGGCAGAGAGAGAAGAATGGCCAGGAGAGGGAGAGGAGGAAGGAGAGGAAGACCAAGAGCTGTGGTCTCTGATGAAATTAGGGCCACGGTGATTGACCATATGGTAAATCATGGACTCTCTTTTAGAGAGGCTGGTTCAAGGGTGCAGCCAAACTTGCAGCATTCGACAGTTGCATCAATTATGAGCGTTTTCCAGTAAAATAACAGGTAAGACATGCATCCCACAATTACTGTGTTGTACCAGATTTTACAAAAAAAAGTTATCTTGTTTTACATCAGCTGGCATTTTGGGAAATCTATTGAGTACAGTATTTTGTGTTTCATATTACTGTACTGCAATGTAAGATGTATAGGTTGCCACCTACAGGAGAAGGAGGTCAAATTTTCACAGATGTCCAGGAAACACTTGTCATTGATATGGTCATTGCAAACAATGCCATAAAGCTGTGGGAAATTCAGAACAGAGAGCTGAAAGACAATGTAAACTTTACCAATGTGAACAGCGTCAGCACTACCACAATTGCCAGAGTCCTTGAGAAGCATAAAGTAAAGATGAAGCAACTGTACAAAGTACCTTTCGAAAGAAATGATGAATGTTTGTTGAATTACTAACCAAGCAGACATACATAACTATGCATAATGTGACCAACCTCCACTTGAATTTGTATATGTGGATGAAGCAGGATTCGACCTGGTTAAAAAAAAGACGCAGAGGAAGACATGTCATTGGGCAGCAGGCAACAGTTGATGTACCAGGCCAGAGAGGCACTAATATTACGATGTGTGCAGCTCTTTCCAATGATGGTTTGCTTTTACATAAACCTCTCATTGGCCCATACAACACAGAGATACTCATTTGTTTTTTAGATGACCTCCATATTCAACTTGTGCCAGCAGGGGAGATTGGACAAAGGGCAAGAAATACTACATTTGTTGTTGTGTGGAACAATGTGGCATTCCACCACTCTGCTGCAGTGACTGCGTGGTTCACTGCACATCTTAGGATGTCTGTGCTGTTTCTACCTCCATACTCGCCCTTCTTGAACCCCATTGAAGAATTTTTTTCAGCATGGAGGTGGAAAGTTTATGATCACACAAGCAGCTCTCCTTGCTGGATGCAATGAATGCTGGGTGTGGAAATATATATAGCCTGTCAGGGGTGGATCAGACACTCAAAAAGGTTCTACCCACAGTACATCGCCAGGGAAGACATAAGATGTGACGTGGATGGAAACGTGGCTAAATGCAGACGACAGGGTGTGAATGTTAGAGTATACATGTGTTGTTGGTTTTTGAGTATATAAATGAAAAAAAAAGGATATAAAATACTTCCACCAGGTTATTCACCCAATTGATTCACATTTTAAAACATACTGAGATCACCTTCACCATTTGAGAACCTGCCCCTGAATTCTGAGACTCTGCATTTTTTTTTGTTTACAGTAAACTTTTTATTTTTTTAAGGTCCCAAAGTACCTATGAAAAGGCACAGAGAAAATGCGTAAATGTTCTTGAAGTAAATTGCTGCATTCCTGATTCATTCTTGTTGCAGTATATTACAATAATTTAGAACACTCGAAGTGCAAAGATCTTATTTTATAGAGATGCGAAAATCAGAATTTCCCCTCATGGGATTAATAAGGGATAATAAATAAGATAAAAAAAATAACTTTGTCACTGAAAAATCAATATTCCTGGTGGTAACCTATTTTTGACTGTTTAGTTTATCATTTATCTTCTTTTAGTGTTAAATCTGAAATCTGAAAATAAATGTCATTTTTTAAAAAAATGAACTGAAAAAAAAATAAATGCAAAGATCTCAGATATATTAATGTAATGCTGTCATGTCATACATCTCTGTATATAGGTGAGGCTGTGGAGCTCCAGCCTGAGCAGGGTGTGAGTGAGGTCACAGCTATTCGGAAGCCCAGTAAAGAGACAACCTGGCTGGGACCCAAAGAGAGTGCCGTACGCCAGCACAGACAAGAGATGAAGACCAAGATGAAGACCAACAAAGTGGAGGAGGTGAAACCTACTCGGCCTAAACAGGTATGGCAAAGCAGAATTCTATAGGAAAACTCTGAAAGTTGCTCTTGTAATGTCAGGAAAAGAAATTCAAATGAATTCAGTAAATTCAAGGCAGTAAAGAGGAATTTGTCACTAATGCTCGAGTTTAGTGTTTTTTTATTTGAAGTGCATCATTTTTAAGATGGCCTGGAGTACTATAATCACAAATATATATTTAAATTTAACACCAAGTGCTTACTTTTCTTGTCATACTGGTTTCTATTTTTTTTAAATTTTAATATATATACACAGTAGATTGATGAGTGGTGTAAAAGAACATGTGGCTCTGCAGCAATGCCTGAGTGCATTTTTGTAAATTGTAACTAATTTGTTAGTGTTTAAATCATGTGTATTTCTGATAAAATTGCAACTAGTTACCACAACTTAAACAATAATTCTAATTTCCGATGAATATTTTACCTAAAGTACATCTGTTGGCTCATACCAATTGTCAGTCTACCACCAGCACACTTTTTTTAAACTTCAGTTTGTATACTTTTGTGATGACCGGACATGTGTTTCATTTATTAGGCAAATAAGAGGATTGATACAGGGTAATATTGGTGACAAGAATGTGTAAATGAAGCAGTCAGTGTGGAGACTGTAAGACTATGGAGGAATGGAAAAACAAGTGCAGCAGCTGCAGATTTGGTGCAGCAGCTGCAGATTTTTGCAAGTTCTGTATCAAAAAGTGTGTTGTTGCTCTTTTTGAAGGTAGTACAGTTAACATGTGAACCTGCTCATAAGTAATGTTACTGCCATTTTGAGAGTGAAATACAGCAAAGACTGTATTTTCTAAAGGGATTAAAGCAGTTGTAGCACAAAGAAAAGGATTTTTTCTACTTAGTTTTTCTACCATTCAACTCTCCCACCAACCACTGTGCTTGAATTTAAAGACAGATATTTACTGACTGAAAATCCACCTGACCTGCTCTGTATCCCAGAGCTGGGAGGTACGGGTGAACACCAACCATTTCTAACCATTGTGTTATTTTCCATCAGCCATTAAAATCATTTAAAGGTTATTGCTGTACCAGAAGCTTTATATCTGTCTCAACAAGATATTTGGCTCTGTTGGATTATGAGGTAAAACTGAAGTCACTGGTGAATTATTATACACTACTGGAAATAATCATAATTCATTTGCTCTTAACAGAAAGCCCTTTAGCTTTGTAATGTGTGGATCTGTGTGTCTGTATTTTATATGGGATTTTATAGTAAGTCAAAAATGTGTTGATTGCAATGCAAATGAAACTTGGTCTTGATGTGTCCTGGAATAGTTTTCTGTCTGTTGTGTGGATGGATTGTGAACTCTGTGACATTTTTAAAATAGGATTTCAGACTTTTGTTTTTTGCTGACAAAATATGAAAGCTGCATTCAAGATCTGATGTCTGATTTAAAAAAAAAAAAAAACTACTCCGAAAAACTTTAAGTTCACAGAACAATTTGTACAACACATTTGTTGCTGGAGACCAGTAACATTTTATCTATCTGACATCGAAACCTGGTGCTTCCAACACACCCAAATGTATATATATGTATATAGAGGCCTGTGAACATACTGGTGTTGTTGTTTTTGCTTTTTTTTAAGACTCAGTGTCAGCAGGAGCTCGACCAGGTCCTGGAGCGGATATCCAAGATGCCCTTCAGAGATAACAGAGGTCCGCTGGAAGATCTGTATGCCCTGCATATCCCCAACTGCGACAAGAGGGGGCAGTATAATCTCAAACAGGTGACTCCAAGCATTCTGGGGAAGAGTGTAGGAAATGCAGAGGGTGTAGCCACCTCATAATAAGCAGGTATGAAGAGCTTAGGGAGGAAAATCAGTTGTATTTCCATAGTAGAACAGATTGGTTTGTGTCATTACCCCTTAAAAGACTATAATGTTCTTGATAATATAACAAAAATCATTTGTGTATTAATAATTTGTCCTAAAAACTTTCAAAACACCTCAGTTCTATATTTTTGAAATACTTGCACTTTATAAAAAAGATATTGGACCTCACATCTAGCCCTGCATGTATATTAGCCTACATACACTAAATACATACTCATATTTGATGTCTTAGTATTTCTAATAACATCATATATGTACAAAAAGCTACAACAGAAATTCTATGTTGCAGTGCAAGATGTCTCTCCACGGTCAGAGGGGAGAGTGCTGGTGCGTCGATCCCCACTCTGGCCGACCTATCCCATCAGCCCCGACTGTGAGGGGCGACCCCAACTGCAGCCAGTACCTCAGAGAGCTGGAGTTGGAGCTTCCCGATATGGCACAAATCTAGTGTGTACTTGTGAACAAAGAACATCTGAGTAAGCTATATATTATCTTTCTTGGTGTATGTGTCTCTAGTTCTAGTTCTAGATGACACTGACATTTGAAATCTTAACCACCAAAAAATATATGATTTAATGATTCAAATGATTAAATGAATCCAACTTGCTGCATAAGCTGCAACTGCAGCTTTCTCGTAGACAGAGCAGCAAAGATAAGACTCGTTTTCTGCATAGATATTCAGTAGTTGCCAGCTGCAGTGTCAGTAACTATGCTTTAGTAATTGTGACTTTGCTCAGATTGCTTTGTTGTCAGTGTTTTGTACGATCTCTGTTGAAAAAAATGAAAAGCCTTAAATGTGTTGGATGTTTTTCCATGTGTTTTCATGCTCTTGCTTCCAGACTATTGTTAGGCTTTGAGTACTGCTGACTTTTAATACACAGCATTGAAGATGAAATGTAATACATGTTGACAGTAGCGTGCATTAAATGTTCAGCAGGAGGACGTGACCTTAATTAACTGATATACAGATAATGCCATTAAAATGCTAATATGTTCAATTTGTGCATGAGCTTTCAATTTGAAAACAACTGAACGCTGCAGGATCTTAAAATCTTTGTAAATGAATGGGTGGAACTGAAATACAGAAATTCATGTTTTAGTTTTTTTCCTTATTGTGGACAGTGACAGAGTTTTCTGAACATGCTTTATCAGTTTTAAAAAAATGTATCCCATATTTGTTGCACAAAGAGAGAATCTGTACCCAGTGTCGACTAGATGAAATGTGCACTGGAATGCAGGAAGAGTTGACATGCTGAGCAGGCAGGCAGGGAGGCTAGAGATGTGAATCCACACGTGTACAAGTATACTCATGCAATATAAATCAGAATTTTATCAGTTTACTGTCATATAAGTGAGCCTCAGATGCGTGCCTCTCAAAGTACATAAATAGAGTGAAGACATCGAAGAATCAAATATAAAGGAAAGAAATACAAGAAAATAGCTTTCATTATTGATATGTCAAATACTTGTCATGGCTGAAACATCTGTACACATTTTAAGATTACTCAAATCCCGTAACTGAAGTTCTGGTGTTGCTATAAATAATTAAAGAATTAAATCAATCCATTGTTAGTATGCAATTAAACTGTACTGTATTATGCATGAATGTCTCATTGATAAATATCACCATCAACTATGTAATGTGTGTTCTGTTCACAGTAAGGTCTAATAATAATCTAGTAAAATCTCTGCAACTCAACTAAAATCAAAAATTTCTGTTAAAAGTCAATTGTTGCGCTGAAAATTGCAGCAGCCTGGATCTGCACGATATTATCACTGCCTTCGTCATCATGATGTCACAAAATGTTTGGATCAAGTCAGACAGAAATCTATCTGGCATGCATTGTCCTGCATTTTTTGCTGAACAATTTTGCATCGTATCAAATTATTCTGCTTTCTCCATGCAAGTTTCTGACCTTTGACAGTCAGCTGATCTTGCTCCTCCCCCGCTAGTCTCAGAATATTTGCAAGCACATTCAAGTTTAGTCCACATGTGCTTGGGTGTTTTTTATGTGGTTCTTCCTCCTATGGTCTCAGTAAAATGAAATAAAATCTTTGTCTACATGGAAAATCAAAAATTACAATGAACCTCTGTAAAGAGTATGCCATACCAGCAAGCAGTGATATAACCCAAAACCTAAAGCCAATTTGAGGCCTGACCAAAAACAAAAAAATAAATCATGATTCCCAGTTCAAGTGTGATACAAATCAACAATAGCATATCAGAGAAGGGAGTCATACAGTTATGGAAAAAATATTAGACCACCCTTGTTTTCTTCAATTTCTTGTTCATTTTAATGGCTGGTACCACTAAAGGTATATTACCTGAACAATAGAATGACCATGACAAAAAATGCAGCTGATTACATAATACTTAATGTCCTATTTGACATGCTTAAGCTTAATTGTATTCCTAGGGTATTTAAGAGGCCATTTCATGTTATAAGCAGCACTGCACATGCAACGGCCTAGAGTGGTTTCCTGCTTACATTCAAGCCGTAGCACAACTCAGAAGTTGTCAGCTCTGACATAATGCCTAAAACCAAAGAATTATGTGAAGCCACAAAGGCAGCCATCTTGGCACTACTGGAAATTGGCATGAGTGAGAGACAGGCAGCGAAAAAACCGGAGACCTCTAAGACAGCCATTCATTACACCAAGAAAAATCAAGCCAAACATAGCACTATCAAATTGCTAGCTGGTGGTAGTAGGAAACGTCTTTCTACACCACAAGATGACCGTGCACTCATCCGTTCTTGTGTCAGAAGTTGTCATCAGACCATCAGGACCTTAAAAATGAGGGCACTGTTGACAAATGTGACTTGGAAACTGACTTCCTGAAGCTGGTCTGAAGTCCACAGGGCACAGAAGAAGCCTTTCACCAACAAAAGGCAGAAGAAGGCCCAGTTACTCTGTGCTGTGGATCACAAGGACTGGACTGTTGATGATTGGGCTGTGGTTCTCTTCAGTGAGGAATCCAATTTTCAGTTGATGCCCACTCCAGCCAACTTACTGGTTAGGAGGAAGCCTGGAGAAGCCTACAAACCAGACTGTCTTCCCTCTACAGTAAAACATGGGGGTGGACCACTGATGATCTGGGGTTGTTTCAGTATGGGTGGAACAGGGCAAATGCAATTGTGCGAAGGGCGAGTGAACCAGGTCATGTACAAGGCCAATCTTGAAAACAGTCTTCTTCCATCAGCTGGAAAACTCTTTCCTGCCTCCAGTGACTGGATTTTCCAACAAGACAATGCCTGCTGCCACACGGCAAGGTTAGTGAAACCCTGGATGGAGAACCAGAACACTGGAACCATGCCTTGGCCTGCTCAATCATCGGATCTAAATCCAATTGAAAACCTTTGGAAAATTATCGAATGCAAAATGGAGAACCACAAGCCCAAAAACAAAGCAAATTTTTTTTTTTTTTTTTTTTTTTTTTTTGCAACAGGAATGGGCTGCTGTGACAACAGAATAATGTCAGAAACTGGTGGGGAGCATGCCAAGACACATGGCTGCAATCATCAAAAACAATGGTTATGCAATCAAGTACTAACTCCTGTTTGTATTACGTGACTAAAACAATCAGAAAATAAAACATGGAATGCCTAAAAGCACTATTTTTGGAAGTACAATGCCATAGCTATTGATGTAAGAACTTTAGTGATTTTGGTCATCAAGAAAACCATGGAAAATGGCTACATACGAGCTCTTAAATAAAACTCTTACGAGCTATTTTTGTTGTTATCATTATATTTGTCCCAACAAATGTACATTCAGTTGTACCAGGCATTAAAATGAACAGTGAAGAAAGCAAGGGTAGTCTAATAATTTTTTTCCATGACTGTATGTGTAGATTGTTTCTCCTGTATCTGTCGGCTATAGGTGGCACAACCACAGCATAACGGAAGAATAACTGTATATTAATGCGTCAGCATGGAAGACAAAAGAGACATGAGTACAAAGACTCCCTCACACTGTCTAACTTGCAGAAACAATCTTTTTGGTTGTAGAGCATCAGGCAGAACGGTTGAGCACAGAAACATCATAAATATGTTTATGTATTTTTGTTAAACAGTGTGCAGGGTTTGAAATTGTCAGATGGATAAACATGTCAACAGTCCTGGTTGTAAGGTTAGCGCTGGCAGTATTTTGGGCAGTAAAATTACTTGATGTTACATGTAATAATGCTACATGCTACAGACTTTAACAACACTAATCAAAATCTCAGTGTTTCTCCACATCAGCACTGCAAAAGGACTTCCTGAATCTAGTTCACCTTCAACTTTGTTTTCCAAAAGGCACAATTACAGTGACTTAAAGGTGCTTTTGCATATGTACAACAGGGCAAAACACAAACTGATACCCACACCTTCGTTTCTTGATGGCAGAGACTAGGGTTGTCACGATTTCAATTTTTTGAGCCACGATTATTGTGGAAGGAAATATTGCAATTTTACGATTATTCACGATTATCGACATTATGAAAGAAAAAAACTCAGTGTTTGTATTTAAATAAACTCTTTAATAATACTTAAACTTTTAAACATTTACTGTTCTTATAAAATAAAATAAATTGTTCCAACACGTCTTTGTAGTAAATAAAAGTGCAAATTGCATTACAAAACAGTCATTAACTTGAGGAACTTAAAGGCTTCTTTAGCTGCCATCATTAAAACAAAAGTGAGTAAATTCTAGTAAGTTCTAGTGAAGTGCCTCTTTGAGACTTTTATGTATTATGGAATGTTGCAATTTAATGTATGGTTGATAACGTAGTGTTTACTTTGTAAATCAAACAAAACAAAAAGACATAAAAAGAATACATTTAAAGATTCTAAAAACACTTCATTTTAAGCTTTAAATATCCTCCACAATTTTAGACAATATAACTACAGAAAAAAGGATAAATGGGAGTCTTATTTATTTTTACTAAAACGTTTATATAAACAATTCACCACAAATTTTACAACAATTAATCAAAACACCCGGATCATTTCCCAGGGAAAACTCTAGAGTCTGACAGGAGGTCCAGGCAGACAGACAGTCCTGGAGGTTACTGTCTCCTCCACTACCACTGTCAGCGGGCAGCGGGGCTTCCCGGACCACACTCCCTGCTGAGGGGACCGGGCCGACAGCATCTTCGGAGGAGGGCACGGGCTTCCGGAGCCAAAACAACCGGCGGTTCGGGAGCTCCGGTTCCCTCCTGCGCTCCCATTCCCCACCCGCCGCGGCCCGCCGCCTTCCCCTCGCCTGCGGACGCAAGAAAGCCGCCCGGCTGCGACGGGCGGGGAACGGGAGCGCAGGAGGTAACCGGAGCTCCCGACCCGCCGGTTGTTTTGGCTCCGGGAGGAAACTCGGGGCGCGGGGGGTCCTCGGGGCGGCCCGGACGCCGGACCGCTGACTTCGGAACCGACAGTTACCGCGCGTGCGGCGGACAGTCCCATCTTGGCAACCTCATTGCGCACAGCGGCCACAATATTAGGGACACTTCGAGTAAAGAATCTGTCATAACTGATGATATAATTCTCTGTGTGTGTGTGTGTGCGCGCGCGCGCGCGCGCGGCGGGCCGGAAACCCAGAAATGATTTTTTCTTTCTGTGCGACCCGGTACGGGACGCAGACCGGTGGTTGGGGATCACTGCTGTAGTGTTGCCTACACACGTGCATTAGGCCTACGTCATTGCCCCCCCCCCCTTATTTTTGAAACTTGTGGAAAAAGTTGTTACAAGCGCTGCACTGGTTGGCACTAACGGGGTGTTTGCGTTACTTTTTTATTGGGAAATGATGATTTTACCTTGACTTGGACATACAGCGATGGATGATTGTCACGAAGATGCTGTATCATGTTGGTTGTATTCGCGCCTTTTGCTGCAACTTTGCGACGACAGGCTTTGCACGTGGGGTGCCCATCCACGAAAACCTCACCTTTAGCATCTTTTGGATACCCAAAGTGATCCCATACTGCTGATTTGAGTCGCTTTTTGGGAGGATGCAAGTCCGGAGGAGCATCCCCGTCAGCCATTCTCAATTTAGCGGTGAGTGAATTCAGTGATGCCGATTAGACAGGAGCGTGCGCACAGGCCAAGGAGCCACTCTCTCTCCACTCAGCGCAGCTCACGCTTCTGGCATTGCACCTCTCGCGAGGCTTTTCTACGGATAATCGTGGTTGTGAAAAATGTGACGAATATCTATTTATAATCGTGGTTATTGTAAAACCGGTTAACCTTGACAACCCTAGCAGAGACATAGAATTGAGCAACAAACTATGAGACCTTAGTGGTGCAACAATCTGGTAACAATAGACAGGAGAACCTGGCTTTAAGTACTGCATGTTGATGGGATGGTGAGGAGTAGAAGCCTGAGGCAACATGGGCAAAAAAGAGACAAAAATTAATTAATGCAGGTATAAAGAATGAAGAAGACAATGGTTGTGACATCCATAATTTATCACGAGTCCATTCTGTCCACTATAGGTGGCACAACCGATGAAAATCACCTGCATAAAGAATCATGAGTCAGGATCACAGAGATAGCAGCAAAACACAGTAACTGATTCAACATGTTGTCACTCAGAACAAACAGTTCAGAAAAAAGTACAGGCAGGCAACTTTTGTGAGTACAAGAACTTTATTTAAATATTGTTTTTCCTTTTTAAATGACGAGTACGTCAATTACATGCCTCAAAAGTATTTCACTATGATGTTCACATTAATCTTGTTTTAAAAGTTGAGATTTGGTGTTCCAAGTGGCACTATATTGTGTGCTTGAAACAACTGCATGAGAGGGGTGTGTACTTCGGAATAACGTGCTGATATGCCAGCGTCAGCATTCTCCGATTATCGTGATAACATGAGGAAACATTAGGAGTGTCAAAGATTATATCCGTCATTAACTGAACATCAAGATTATAACAGCAAACAAAAGCAACATCAATAAAAATAAACCAAACATGATTTTAAGCAAGCTTTGAATTACAGAAAAAAATGCTATCTTCTATCCTCACATGTTTAGCAGCACTTGACTGGAAGATCATGACAGTCCTTGTAAGCAGCTGGCCCAAAACTGAAAACCACATCCACACCTAAAATTGTTTTCCCTCTTATGTGCTCCCTCATTCAACAGCAATGGAGCCACATGCAAATCAAAATTCAAACCAGTGAGGGGCAGAAGGCACTTGAATTTACATAAAAACTCAGCAACCTTGCTCTTACAGGATGAAGGAGCTGATGAACCCTGAGAGAAAGTTGCTGTCAGCCAATGGATTTGCCTGTGTGCTTAGCAGTGGAGACCCTTTACATGGAAAAATACCAGCGTAGGGGGGCTTTTGCATACGATTTGTGTGCGAGCTGCGACGGGGAAAAAACTCACGTTTTGTCAGACAGTAGCTTGAGTATACTGGACTAGTGAAAATTTAAACTAGAGTTTTTTTGATTGTTATTTTCAAAGTTGAGAACTACAAAGGCGTGGCGAACACGCACACACAAACACAAACACAAACGCATGCACACACACACACACACACACACACACACACACACACACACACACACACACACAAACACACTCAGGAGCATGCACACAGACTCTGTACACACATTTACAAACAGTGGATGTAGTTGTCTGGACTTGAAAAAGACATTTTCAAAAGCAGTCAAACCTATTACAGTACAACAAGCTTGTTTCAGAGCTAAGGTGTCATCTGAATTGGACAGAAATTCTAAAAATCTGTACGATTAGTACATGAATCCAACCATGAGACAACTCACAGGTTAAGGTGCCAAAGCCAAATATCACTTTAAAAGGGCTTGATTGCCAAAAAATGCAACCTGCTTCACCAGTGAACATCACATTTGAGAAACAGAAGTATAGAAACCTCTGCTAGGAGTGGGCAAATAATGAGCTACAGTTACAGCTAAGAGCATTGTGAGGATAAAGATTTACAGCTGACTGAAATGAATTTCACTGAATTTTCTTGAGATCAGAATTTCAATTTGTCTTTATTACCTCTGGGCAGCCAGCAGACACTACAGAAAATGACAATGTGGCACATCTGTTTTATACAGATCAAAGGAACAACATGTAACTTGCTATTGAGCAAGATCTGCAGTTACTGATGGGCAGATTTTGTTACATTTGGACAGACCAAAGCTAGCTGTTTGCTCTTGTTTCCAGTCTAAGTGAAGCTAACCAGCTGGCTCTAGCTTCATGTTTAAGCAGTATTAGAGTGAGATTGATAAATAAATAAATAAATGCAAATTTCCTATATGTATGGGCTCTAGTTAATGAATGAAATTACAGTTGATTTGACCTCTCTCTTTTGCCCACTTAATCAATTGTCTTATCTTGCTACCATGTAAAATTACTAATGTCACACAAGAACCAGTAAAGGAGGAATAAAACCCCTCAAAAGCACAAATGTGTGAAAAAATATGATTTTTAGCCACATTTACAGTATGTCTTGTCTCAGAATTCCTGGAGTAAATTTAGTAATAGACTCAACACATGTGTTACAATATTACCTGGGATAAAAAGAGGTGTTAGCTAACCTAAAACATAGTATATAGTAATTGGGGACCCAGACTTAAGACCTACATGTGCAGATTGTCACTTAAGCAAACTTTTCATTTCAGCTCCCTTTAAAAAACACAAAAAATACATAGTCCATCACACCTGACCATATATAAAAGTGTTTGTTTCAAGATTTCATGATTGTCAGTCATAAAGCCTGCTAGCTTCATTGGCAGATTTTTAAGAAGCTCAGTGCAATTCACTCTTATTCATTGCTGTTGCTGCTGCGGTCGAGGTCTTTGCACTGCAGGTCTCCTCCAGCATAGTTGATGCCGGGGATTTTGACGCCAAACCGGTCAACACACCAGCAGATCCCCCTTTTCCGACCACGAGATGGCTTACACTATGAGTAAAGAGTGGTTAGAATGGGATGAGAGGCTTGTTTTTATTGACTTCTTGCAGAATTGTTGCTTTATTGAAAAGTTTCATAATGCAAAGAAGTTACAAAGCACGTTTTTTAGTTGAGTAAATGTCACAAAGGGATGTACCTGTTTGCGCTTGAAGAACCCCTTCTTGTCACAGTTGGGGATGTACAGGGAGAGAGCCAAGACCCGAGAAGTGTCCTTTATGCTCTGAATAAGATTATCTAGTCTTCTCCTGCAGGGCCCCTGCACACACGAGACATATACAATAAAGGGTATTTGTGCACCATAGAATCATTGTTCCCAAAAAGTACATAAGATGTCAAAGGAATATCTGTTATAATTTATAATATTGCATTATAATATAACATTTATTATAATATAAATTTAGCATGTCACCCTGTTCCCACCATATTGTCACGTGAGGTCTTGTCGGACATCTTGGTTGATTTGTTTGAACTTTTTTCTTTCAAGTGTGCAACACTAATAAAACCTGAAGCATGCAATTAAAGTTCAGTAAATGTCTGGTCATTCAGACCAAATACAAAATTGATGGAACAAGCAAAAAATTACCACTATAGCTGAGTCTGTTTCTGCATCACTTACAAATTCAGGCTCCAGTTTATCGAGGCTAAGCGGTGAGAAATCCAGGTTGCTGGTGGGTCCCGTTCTAGCCAACTGCTTTTTGCGATCCTTGGCCTGCTTCATGGCATAGGCCTTCCAACTGCTGATGTGTTCTCCATTCAAGGGCACCTTGGTTTGTGCCGGCTCTGCAGCAAGTAGCAGGGTGTCATCTCGGGATCGTCCTTCTGTTTGGGAGGCAAAGACACAAACGAGAGAGGGGATCACTCATCAATTGTCTTTTGCATTGTGTGTTTGAAGCCTAACTGGTTTGGTCTTCATAAAACATTTGCAATGCTACTTTTGGAATATTTTGAAAGCCTTCTTCGTCAGACCTGGAGCTTTGCTACTGCCAAGAGCATGGCATAGAAGAATGCCATTTAACACATTTGCACTGCTGAGGAAAGTGTACTGTGCCATGCTTGTACATGAATGGTACAAGACTTCATTTTTCCTCTCAAATTCTTTTTAACTGTTGCAAAAATCAAATTAAAATGAACTTTCACATTCGTGTAAAGCTCCTTGACACTTTCTGAATGAGAATTAATTTCACTAAAGCATGAATTATTCCAAGCGTGAGAATGACAAAATTCAAGCACAACTATAAAAGGCAAGCACATAAATGTATTCAAAATGTCTGACTCCAATTAGTTGAAGCTAGATTCTTACAGGGTTAATATTTCTGTCTTATGTGCAGTATGGTTGGTCATTTTTACCAGAACTTTACAAATTACAGACAGCAGGATTAAGATAACCACTGATGTCAATTACTACAAACAACTTAACGTCCATTAGTCCTGTGCGAACAGTATTTTTCTGCTGCTTTCATGAGACTGTTTGAAGAAGGGTCAAAATTAGGAGCACTATGATGGCTTCCACCTAGAACTGCATGTATTTGAGGGGCTAAAATTGAAAAGTAAAGCTTGTGTCATAAGGGCACGGGGCAGGAGTGTCGAATTTGGAAATGTCACAACACAATGTGACGATTTCACTGCACCAGCTAAATGCTTATTTAGCTTATTTAATGGCTACTTGCCAGTTTCAGATTGGATGTATTGACATGCGAGACAACATAGCCTAAATTTATGGCAAGTTAGGCTGCTCCAAACTGGGGTAATGTAAATTGGGGTATATGTAGACCAGGGGTTTTAAAACCTTTATAGCAAGTGACCTAAATTAGATATTTAGTCTCACCCTGGCACCCAAGCCCATGAAAACATGCTATTACCCTTGTCATGTGGCAAACCACTAGAAACAGCCACAAGCCAGTTTGGGTCCCAACCCCCACAGAAACCCTAATGTACATTTATCTTTAATCTGTGCAAAAATACAGCTCTATGCTAAGTTTTGAGGAGTCACACACAGTTGCACTAATCTCCGTGCTCGCCCCTCTCCCTTTTCCCCACCCGCTATTCATGCAAGCACAGTGACTACGTTGAGGCCACAGTGAGTGGCTGCAGGTTTCTTTCCCAAAAGCACTTTAAACTGATATCTCATTAAATTTATAGCTTAAAATATGTATTGGCCTTGTATGTGTCCTAAGCCATAGTTGGCCCATATCCACTGCTGTATCACACATTTGTTTGTTTCATTTTGGCAGACTGCAAACTCTGCGTATAAACCCCCTCCACTTCTGCACTGACATTATCACTAAGCTACTAAGCTAACTGCATGGTGAAACAAGGTCATTGCCTTGTTGCAAATGATGCTTAAAGCCCTACCAAGCCCATCCACCCCAGTGATGATGATGATGATGAAGATAGTGATGATGTCACCCTTAATGCCAGGTTCGTGGAAAAAAACAGCAACAAGAGATTCCCTCCAGTTTCCTGCTGACACATTTTTTTCTTTCCTCTGCAGAAAGCTGAGGCAGATCAGCAGCCAGTGTAAGTCCAATCAAGTCTTCACTTGCTAATCCTCAAGCTTGTCTAATCTGACCTGTGCTGACTGATCACATCTTTCATTTTTTTCCCTTTCTTCCTCTCTCCTTTCCTGTTAGTGATCCTGGGCAGAAAACTCCCTGCAGGAATTGGCAAACAAAAACTCATTCCCCTCCTTCTTCCCTTTTTACGCTCCTGACAAGGAGTCTTTTCTTCATTCAATGAGAAAACATGTGCTTGCAAATCTGACAACTGAATATTCCTATTTTGTCCTATTATTAAGGTTTGAGTCACTGTTTTCTGACCTTTGACATGTGATAAACTGTTCAAAGTGCACACATGCTACATCATACTTCCCTTACACATAGGGATGTCTTAAAAGAACACAACTCCTCATTTATATTTTGAATGCGCACAACTCTCTGGCTCAATTTGTGGATCTTCTCAAGTGTTTATAAAATGTATTTCTGCGTGAGGCGTGTATTTAGAGGCATGCATATGGGTTTTGTTAAATTTATGCATTGACAGAACGCCCAGCAGGAGACGGGGAGTTAATGGAGAGGCTGGATGATGGGGCAGACAACCCACACTCAGCCTGCATTCTGCTGAATCATTTGCCTGGGCCTCCCACTGAGATGGAGGGGGAAGCAAGGGGAGGAAAGGGAGAAGAACAAGGGAGACAGATGAAGAGACTAGGGTGGGACTAACAAAGAGTGGTGAGAGGGAGCAGGGAATAGTGTGGGAAAGGCAGTAAAAGAGGAGGGGGGATATGAACAGGACATCTTTTTTGTAGTCTCAATTTCTCAGATGTACAGCTGCTGAAGGTTACTTAGTTTGGCTGAATGGATGAGGACAACACACTGGATGTAAAATTGAAATGTAAAAAGGGACTCTTTATATTTAAAAAAAAAAAAAGATCAGAAATTGACTATAAATGCCAAGCTTCAAGCTAAAGGGAATAAACTTAATTTGAATATTTGAAATCTGACTAAGCACTAACACTAAAACTCCAATCTGCAGGAAAATGTATCACCAGGCAGAGTGGAAAGGTTGAATCCAGGATGGGTAGATGGGGAAGGAGAAGAACAGGGTGGAAAAGATGACAAGGAACAGTAGCCAGGTGGGGAAAGAAGAAAAGAGGCTATGTGGTAGGAGAGAATAGAGAGACAAAAAGGTTGGTCAGTTGTGGGAAACAAATGGCACAGGTGGTGGATAAAGAAAAGTAAAGACGTGCAAGGGAATTTACAAAAGAACAAAAGACAAAAAGCAAAAAAGACAAGAAATTGTAGAGGAAAGGGAACGAAGCAAAGTACAACTTTGCTCCTTGAAGACAGTGACAATGAGTGGATGCAAGCCAACATTTCCCACAGTGCTCCCCAGCAGACACCGTGGCTCTGTCCCTCAACTGCCATTCAAAGGAGTCAACAAGGAGCCTCGCCGAGCACCACCTGTAATCTTCTCCCTTGTTTTATGTTGGCTGAGGAGGCCCTGGAGGCAATGGGCCCCTCACAAGAAAACACACTGATTTATACTTGCAGACCCATGAGGGGGCCTTTCAAAACCAAGATGACAGGTTTATCAGCAATCCCCACCAATTGTTGACAAGAGTTCATGGGGTCAAGGCACACAGAGGTCTTTGAGTCGTGTGCCTTGATAATGACAGGTGTCAGCTCGTATTAAAGAGGAACTGCTGTGTGTTGACCTACATCAGTTTTGCTGGCTCCCAGTGACACAGGGAGGATGGCTGAAACTAATTTCTTTCCTTAAATCCTGCCGCTTTAAAAAGTGCATTTGCAGGCATATGAGAGTAAAGTTTTCTGACTGAATTTTGATTTCTCACATTTTTTCTCTGCATCTCTAGTTGACTGTCTGTCTGTCTCCCTCTCTCTCTCTCTCTCTCTCTCTGTTTGTGTGTGTGTGTGTGTGTGTGTGTCACTTGTGGGTTTCGTTAAAACTCCTGCATTGACAAAGAAGGAAGAACACTTTTTGCACCTGGGCTGTTTTGGATGTTGAAGCATAATTTCTGCAATGCAACTGCAACACTTTCAGAGTGGACACAAGTATTACATAAGCACTGATATGACTGCTGAAACGATACAGCACTATAAATTGGTGCTGCAGATTGTGGAATATCATAAGGGGGAAGAAGGCTCCTCTATAATAAAAAAAATGACTTGATTAACGGAATTAATTAATGCTCCACTTAAAGCTGGCGATCTGTTTAATTATAGTGCTTAGAATCAGTCATCTCGTCACAGGCCTACCTTTTGATGGATGCAGCAATTTGTACAACTTCTCGTTTTTGCACACCCCCCGGCCGTGCAGGAGCGCGTGCAGTGGCTTCTCCTCGCCGTTCTTGGGCAGGCAGCGGAGCCCGCGCGTGCACGGACCGGTGTACACGCCGCACGGCTGGCCCTCCTCGAGCGCGCACGTTAGGCAGCAGCCGCAGCCGGGCTCCTTCACCAGCTGACAGCCGACTGGCACTGGCGGACACATGGACAGGGCCTTCTGGTCGCACGGCTCGCACGGCACGTATGACGAGCCGCAGCCGGTTATGCTCAGCAGCGGAACCACCAGGAAGGAAACTCTCAGCAGCATGGCACGCTTCTCCTCTAAAATGCACTGCCTTTTTGAATTAAACGATTATCAACTCAATCTTGCGACGAATCCTTTCTTTGTCGAAGGTTGGAGTCCAATCATCAGGGGGATGTTTGTTGCATCCACAGGTGCTTTGCGCGCTCAAGTCCAAATGTCGTCCGATACTAGCAATCCACAAAGGCAGTCACTCTGCTTCCCCTTTGAGCTGTCTTTACCCGCTCGGAGTCACTAATAATTCAGAAAAAGGAATGAAATTATCCAGATAGCTCGTACCGTTTACGCGTAAAGCCGTTCTTCTCCAATTGAGAAAACACAGAGCGCGCTGATTCCTCCACTCACTCTGTTATTTTATTTTACCCGCACGGATAGTGAACAGAATGTATAATCTGTGGCTTTGAGCTTTCCTTTTAAAAAAGAAACTGCCAGAGGCGAAGCCTATAACGATGGGTATGTCAAACAGCGTTTGGAGGGGGAGGCGCACTTGTCAGCTCCGTGCACTGCGATGCTGATTTCACTGGGCGGGTGCTGGCACGCATCCAGATCTGCCAGATAGAAACGATGCTCCTGAAAGCGACTGAGGAAGACCTTATCTCTCTCGCTGCGGAGTGGCCATTTAACAATATCAGGATTATGGAAAAGAATGAATTAATATCTTTGCTTTTTATGCTGAAAAACAAGGCACTAGACTTAAAATGCTGTCACCTATATGTTGACACTTATAAATCAAGAAAAAGAAAATAGTTTAGAGTTCACAGATGTTTTAGTGAAGAGTCACATAAAAGCAAAGGAAAAACAAGTTAATAAGGTTGGCTGAGTTGTTAGGATATGGATTTACTGTAAAATGCTAATATATTTATTAAACTTTAGGGGATCAAATTTCAAGGGAACAACTACAAATGTCAAAAATATTTTTGGTTAGCATGTTGCTGATATCTTTATGTAATTTTCCACCCCTATCAAATATGTCTTAAATACAAATATGTGGTGATTTTTGGATGTCACAGAAGTCTTCCATTTCTTTACAGAGTTGATGAACATACTGATGAGGATTTTGTGCTTGGACAGTGCATCAGTTTGTTGTTTGCCAAAACATATAAGCAAACGCAATACTTAAATTCCTACTTTGATTACTAAACCTCAGAAATAAAAATTTCACATTTGGAGCTGGTTTTGACCTCTGCTATTGCCACTGGAAAAAGCACAAACTCCCAGATCTTGATCTTCACCAAAATCTAATTACTTGATTAACATATCCTCAGAAAATGCAATTAGAGGATTCAGTTACTTATGTTATACTGACCGCAAACATGGATTCCCCCAAGCAACCACCATTTGGATGCAGTGCAGCAGCCCAGATAGACCCAGAGACTCAAATATATGCTGTCAGTAAGTATTTGGTCAAATCTGACTTGTAATGGCGCCAGGGCAAGTACAACACTTAAACTCCTACTTTGATTACTAAAGCTCAGAAATAAAATCAATGTACGTTAAACAAAAAAGCTTTATAACTCTCTTCAGATATCATTCAGTCTCTTTTGCCAAAAAAATGTAGCTTTAGCTTTCTGCAAATGCAGGATGCTGTCTTAACCATAACAAATTCATTTTTCAAAGATGTGCACAAAGCCTTGCTGTGAAAGGTCCAGATCAACGTGAACGGCACTCATAGTGACCTTCTTTTATGACTCAGCAAAGTAAGTGGCAGCTGAAGAACGCTTATAATTCACTTGATATTCTGGCAAGTAGCAATATATATCTGATGATTTTACATGATGAGCATGTTTGTGTTGTTAGTAAACAGAGTTTCTGCAGAGACTGAGATTAAATAATTTAAAGCTTTCAACCCTGGTCGTCTTCATCCTGTCTCTTGCTGTTGTTATTTCTGAACAGAATTTCTTGATTATTTAGTTTTATTTACCTCCTTGTTTACATCCTGTTACTCCCCATCTTAATCATTCGCTTTAAATGAAGTTTTAGTGTCTCATATGTGCACAAATCCAATTTCAGATGCACTCAAGCTGACCTTTTCAGCCCACACTGATAAAAGGTGTATTTCTTTGCTCTGTCAATTTTCACTTCCTCTGCCTCCCTTCACCCACTTTGTGAAACTTTGTCCTGCTCAGCTCTCAACCCCTGTTTGCTTTCGCCCTTGACCGTTGCGCTGTATCGGGTGTCAAATGACATCACTCGTGACAACCCTTCCATTTCCCTTGCCTACCTGTCCTGAGTGGAAGAAAGAGCGCCTTTCAGATTGAAACTTGGGAGACAAATCTATGTTTCATTGGCTCCCAAAAAAACAAACAAAAAAAAAAAATCTCCCTCTCAAAGATCAGCCTGAAACTCTCCTCCATGTTTCTGATTCATAAACTGATGATTTACAACCCATAGGCATATTGGCAATGCTAACGTGTCTACACTTGTTTTGTTTTCTCCAGATGTGAAACAAGAAGGGTTTGTGGTCTCAAAGTGCGGCTAGGCTTTGTAAACCCTGCTTCTTCATCTGTTCATCTGCTTCATATGTATATGGGCCATATGATGCACAGATGGTGGCTGCTCCGGATAGAGGCTCAAGGCCTGGATTTCTCTTGCAGTTATGCTCGGACTAAATATGTGCTAAGGTTTTAATGCTTAGTCAGTGAGGGTATAAGTTGCTTGAGCTTCACAGTGGCTAACCCAACAGCACACAAACCCCGTTCTTCAGCTCACAGTTTGGGATGTTCAGCTTTGGTTAAGTAATGTTTTCATCCAGTCCACCAGTCTTTGTCCAAAATTTGAGTCCAGTAGCTTACTGAAAAGCTATTCTCAAATGCCTCTTCTAGTTTTAGTTTTTCATTTTGTGTTTGTACCACACTACAACACTCACTACATGAGCAATGCATTTAGAGGCTAACCTGAGCAGTATGATTTACCTAACAGACTGCCAAAGCTTTCTGGGTGAAGTTTCAAATTGTGAACTTTTTTTTTTATACATCATGTACTACAGCCGCCCCTACAAAGTGCATACTGTTTCAAGTAGTATTGACACAAATGGGAAACACTGTTTTGTCATAAAAATGCACCTTTAACTTTAACTGTTAGGGTCTGTAAAGGAAAACGAGCTGTTCTGTGTGTTCTATGTATCTCTAGCTTGTTCATCCTCATCTAAGACAGCATGATGCTTGTGATGTAACTGCGCAGAGGATTTGTGGGTCAGAATGACCAATAAAGGATGCTAGCTTGCAAACTGCAAAATTCTACCAAACAAAATCGGACCTGTCAGCCTTGATGCACCTGTTGGGGATGAGTCAAAACGCACCTTTATTATTCCTATTGGTACATGGAGTCCAGTCACCTATTTCACATTTGAATGGATGTGTCCTTAACCTGTGAAAATGGATACTTTGCTTAAATAAAATGATATGGGTCACTTTTGCCTGCATTTCGAATATACTTAATCAAAGCGAGTCACATATCAAAATGAAAGTCTGAATTGATTGATTCAGACCCTTAAATATGTTCCATTTCCAGGTCTTAATCCAACAGCAAGGTCAAACTTAAATTAGTGGTCAAAATGTGACAGAAAAATCTTAAACAATTACAAAATTGGTGTGTCCTATATCTTGAAGTCCATCATGTGCAGGTAATTCTTGTCAAAGTAAAGTTGGACACTTCCTTTGTCATATTTACTATACATTTGTGTTCAGGTTGCAATACATCACAGTTATAAATGTATCACTCAAAATGGGGGACTAAAAATGACAGCGGTAAATCTCACCAAGCATCAAAGATCATGATATGACTGAAAGCTTGAAAAGGGCCACTAAAAGGGTCCTGAATGAATTTTGAGGATCAGGTTTGAAGGCAACACGGACAATAAGTCCTTAAAGTGCTCATAAAAATTAATTTTAAACAGGTGCAACTCCAACACAGCTGAGAAAACTCAGTTTGCTGATTGAGATCATATATGTGATTAGTAACTTCAGAGCAGCTCATAAATGTAACTTGTAGTGTGAGTGTTTACTGAACTGCCTTTTCGAAGGTCAAAAATGAACTAATAGGATTAGGGTGAAGTCCATGGTTCGTTTTATCAGTGATATGTCCAAAGGCCATTATAGAAAAATGAAAGTGCGATGGACAAGCAAGACAATTGCTCTGTAAACCCCTTTTTACTGGTATTTAGATTTTCTTTGCAATTTTAGGACAAATTCTGGTTGAATACCTTGGGAATTAAACTCAAATGTAGCTTAGGTTATGGCCTGTGTAAGGCCCAATTGTGTCATTCATTGAGGTAGTACAGGTCATGCTTCTGCTTCTATTTTGTTCCAAACTCCTTTCCAGCATCAGAGACTTTGACCTTTGACATCCCTGGCAAATTAAACCAATACTTGTAGGAAACTAATTCTAACACTTTGTTTGATTTTAACTTTTGGCCTCAAAACATATAATTGAAGGAACATGTCATAAACTGAGGAGATGGGCGGTTGAATTGCAGCCAGAAACAGAAAGGTACTGTTGTGTGAATTAAAACAGACATCCCCCAGCCAAATGATGTCATACTGCTCATGCTTGAACACTCCCCGCCCTGCAGCGCAAGTTTGCATGCAGCAAGAAAAAAGAAAAAAAAGTATGTGTGTGATAGAGAAAGAGATGTATGTATATATCATGTTTTACCTGCTTGCCTCAAGAGTGTCATGACATAATCACCACCCACCACATTTTGGGTCTCAGTGTAAGTAGAAGAGTATAGACAGATAAATCTTAACATTCACTTCCTCCTGTTTTTCTCTCTCTTTCCCTCATTGTATTATTTGAATTCTGAATGAATGTGTTGGGTCTTATTTTTTCATGGTTTTCATGTAATTCTTTCACATGTTATGATCTTTTGGTCGGGAAACATCCTACATGTTAAATTTTTTACAGACATTATGTGATTCCCCGTCAGTTGCTTGCCCATCTTGCCATTTCCAGGTGCAAAATAGTGCTTTTATTTTGTAGTATTTCAAATACCTGTACCAGCTCAACTCCTGGGAATGCAGCATTTGAAATATGTGTAACATACTTTAATAATATGGAGGCTGGCACACAAGTAAGAACATTATGATAGATATGTCTATATCATAACAACAGCCTTGTCTGTAGATTCTCAAAACTTTGAGAGGTGTTTTTCCACTCAGAATTCACACACAGTAGCATTCAAATCAACATTCTTTTGCCCCTCTCCTCTGTGATTCCTTCTTCTTGCGCCACCATTGTTTATATTCTACTGTCTGCAGCTTGGCTTTCAAATGCAACCTACTTTATTATCTGTCAAAAAAGCTGCTCTTGTACTTGCTTTGCACAAAATAATGGAGCTTGAGTCAACTTGAGCGATGTCTGAACAGAGAAAATGATCAAAAGCAGAGAAAAGGGGGTCTGGGTAGCTCAACAGGTTGAGTGGGTGACACATAAACTGGGGCTATAGTCCCCATATAGTGGTCATGGATTTGATTCCCACCCATGACACTTTGCTGCAGGTCATTTCCCCATTCTTCTCCCCACTTTCCTGTCTTCCTCTCACTATGAATATCAAATATAGCCGCAAAACAATAAAATATATATTTTTAAAAAAAGCAAAGAAAAGAAGCAACTTTAGCACAAAATGGTTTGGAGATGTGATACAACCTATGGGAAAGCGTCAAGTGTCATATTTCTGTGCATCCTGTGGCCTTTGGGCAAACATTCCGCATTGCAGGAGAGAGTCAGGGGAAAAAGCATGCCAGACAATGAAGTAATCTTCATGAAAGGGATACCCTGGAAGCCTGCACTGTACGAGGGGCAACAAGTAATTTTTTGTGCCTTCAGGATATAAATCTGGTGGCAAATCATACATCAAGTCACACAAAACCTATTTTGTTATGCATGAACATTTCACCATTTACACTTAATATTTCTGGACATGACTGATCTTGAGGTGGCATGGCAGAGCAGTGGCAAGCACTGTCCCCTCACAACCAGATCTTCTGTGGTTCAAATTTGGCCTAGGGTCTTTCTGTGGGGAGTTTGCATGTTCTCCCTGTGCCTGTGTGGGTGGGATGGATGATTGATCTTTTATCTGATCATCATTTTTCATCCCAAATCCTTTTAATATCAAACAAAAACATGCAAGAACCTTACCAGGTTATGCAGCTTAGCTAGTAGTGGAATCAGGACACAGAAAACTGAAAAAAAGTGCTTATTTGTCAAGTGCCAGATATAATGTGGTGACTGTCACTATCATGGTAGTTCCTGACTTGTACTAACTTGTGACTAATGCAAAGATGAGCAAAGCGGTGGAACTTGAGTGGAGCTAAGGCAGACCATGGAATGTCTCTGGTCCATTGACTGTTCTGTCACTTCACCTACCGGTCACTTAAACTTGCCTGGCCCTTGATTATGCTTAACTTTAAGCCCAAATACAGTTTAAATGGCTAAGTTATAAAAAGGTTCACCCCAACTTAAGTTGACATTGACATGGTAAAATTAGGCATATGTTATGTATGGATACCGAATTGCATGTAAATTACTCTTATAAAGGTCTGTTGATCAATTCATCACTTTTGGCAAGACTTTGTTTTGTTAGTGTTAAAATAACCATCCCCTCCATGCTTTTAATTTGAAGACATAATTCTAATGTTACGGGCTTTTATTTTGTCACCATTCCAGCGACACAGGAAGTGTTTATCTAAGAAGCGGTTTCTTGACATGGCAAAGACGCTGCCGAAAAGTATGAAAATTCACGTAAAGATGAAAGAAAATGGTTACACGCTGTTCCTGTCTAGCAAAGGATGTGTATAAACTTATAAGCACCACACTGCAATGGGGACAAGCTCTTACGGTATTCCTGAAGAAAGGAGTGAAGGACAGAAAGGTGAATTTGTGTTCAAAATAAGGCTGACGGCTGAAAGTAAATAAAGGATTCAGCATTGTCTGGCTGGGGTTTGCTACCCAAACCTAAATATGTAGTGGGCAGCAGGAATTGATGGGACTCAGAAACACCCCACAGTTTAATCATTTGGTCCTTGTATGGTTTGTGCGATCAGTCAGTTTGTAGTAGGATCGCAATCATGTGATCATCGGCAGGTAACTGACACAGTGTTCACATCATGGTTACAGCAACGCCGTGCCAACAGCTATATCCAATTTCCCATTGGAAATCCTCAACAAAACCGTGGATCCAGACTATAAGCCGCATCACTGTGAAAATTTAATGAGGTCCTTGTGTCATTTCTGACTTCCCCTGAAAATTACATCCAAATCCGTTAGTCTGTTTTTGAGTAATGTTTCACAATGACAGACAGATTCACAGATTCTGTCATGAGCCTAACCTCGCCCCGCCCCCTTCCGCCCATATGTTCCCCTGCCGGTGTGTTGCCGGACTGTGAGGCTCTCTGCAGCTGCTGATTAGTGGTTGAGGCTGCGAGAGCCTCACACCTGCAGCTCATTCAATCTGCTGCTATATAGACCAGCTTCACACAGCAGGGGATGGAGGATCGTACTGCCTCAGTTGGTGGACAAGCACGAGTCGGATGAGTCCTGCAAAGGCCTATAGCCACCGAAGCAGCCTGTGTTCTTCCCCCACCGTCCTTAGGTGAAGGACGTGGACCCCTGCCGCCCTAATCGAGTGAGGGCGTGGACCTTTCCCCCCGACTGCCCCGACCGGCTGACGAGAGCCTGGAGCCTGACTGTTTCCTCCATTCAGCGAGCGAGTGCTGGCCATTGTAAATTGATTCTGTACAATAAATTCTGTTTGATCTGCTTTCCGACTCATTCTGTATGATCTCACTGGGGTTCCCAAGAAATCAACTCGCACTGTGACAGATTCATAGACAAACATACGCCGTTCCTTGGCGGAGTAGTAAGCCAATCTACAAAAACTGTCAACTAAGCTCAAAGGGTAAAATACAAAAATAATAACAGAAATAAAGTGAACTTGGCTAACAAAACTGGGTACTCAGAAAAGGCAAAAACTGAACTGAAGAGGGGCATTTCAGGCTCGGGGACAGGTGAGAGTATAGCTGATGCAGGGCCAGAAAGAAGCCATGGTGGGACCGGTGGCAGTCAAGGCAGGAGTGTGCCTGCCAGTGTGTCGCCAGGAAACAGCGGCTCTGGGACAGCAGGCTGGAGACAGCTTGGGATGTTCAGGGATCATGACAACAGCTATAAAGGGATATTCAACATTTCAGTTCTTCTGAATGTTACGGTATGTGGCATACATACATTTTCAGTGGTTGCCCAGTGTAGAAACGACAATTTTTGCTTGAGTCTTGAGACCTTAGGATAAGGATAAGGAGACTTGTCATGTTTTAAACTCTTCCATGTGTCTCATATCCATAGTGCCAAATGTTCGGTATCAGGAAAATAAAGCTGAAGAATAATTGATTCACTCTGTTGAAACAAGCTAGTTAATGCAGTTTAAAATCTGATGTAACCAAAATGTGACCATGATGTACCCCCATGCTGCAGTAGTGGCATGGTCCATAATGTTTTTGATAGGCTAGTTAGACTAACCAAAATTTCCTTTCAGTGAATACATTTATATTTACATACAGTGGCTTTGGCTAAAGTTCCTGCTTGTTATTAATCCGTCCATATGATGCTGACTCTGGATTTGAAGATGACTAGTTTGTGTGACTGATGTGCTCCGTATGGTAGAGTCAGAGCTTACTGTAAGTGACAAAGTCATGTAAACCACTCAAAATGTGCTGAGGCAGCATGCATTGCCCTCCCCCACATACACTCACACAGAGATACAGCCAATTCCCAGAATACAGTCAGCACTTAATTTTCACAGCGAATTAGAGGAGTCCATGATGGATAAACTTGAGCTGAATTTCCAAACAAAGTGATTGTCTTTCTGTGGGCTGAAGGTGAAATATACAGGTGGAGCTTATGGACTTGTGTATATTTACCACAATGCAAATTTATGGAGAGAATTACTGAGAAAAACTGATAAACAAACTAAATCTCAAGTATTGAGTATTGAATATAACAAACTGACATTTTCAATGTAGTATTTGTACAAAGAAATACTACAACAAGTTGACTAGAGAACAATCTTCATTCAACTCTTTTTGAAAACATGGTTCTCTGCTGACCATCATGTGGTGTCTGTCATGTTTCTGGCAGCAGCTGTGTTTGTATTAAATTAACAGCTAAAAAACTGGATAAATCCATCAAGTGAAGCTGAGAACTTCCTACAGAAGCACAACATCAGGGAAATTCCCAAGAAAAAGATGTCCAGGTTGTGGTCACACCACCAGATATCTGTTTTGTAGTACATGTGGGAAGTGAGGTACCACATCAATTAATTTATAGCATCAGAAACAAACAAACAACACCCCCCCCCCCCCAACATAAATTGTTTTTCATTGGCTACACTTGAGACAAAAAAATTATTTTATGCAAATCAATATTCTCTCTACTCAAAATCACATTTTACTGTAAACTGGCTGTGGTCGCTCTGATTCACAAACTTGTTAAGATGAAAGTGCATTTTTATTTCCATGACACAGCAGTTACCAACACCAAATTGCACATTGGTAAGTGCCTGTTGGGAAATGCAAACCACAAATCAGCAGGGTGCTTTGATCTACATGCAAAACTATAGTGAAAGGTAAGAGGAGGAAAAGCAAGCACAAGTGACACATTTGAAGAGCTCTGCAGGCTGCAGGGTTTGGTGTAGGTGGAGGATTATAGGAAGCAGTATGTGAGATGGCAGATTGGCTAAAACCCTGTCAGCACATCTGTGTGGCCCTGGCAACTGTGGATTGGATGAAGGCAGATCATTGGATCCAGATGTTGGAAAAGCTTTGGTGCTCCTGTGCCATGGCAATTCTATTTACAGAATAAGTGCTTTTTTTCCTATGAATTCATGGAACCTGAACATTCAAATCTGTTGACAAATCATTTGTCTTTTGAAAAGCAAACTGTATTAAAGGGTGCGCAGTAAAGACAAATTGACTCAGGTGGTGTTTTCTCAGCCTGGATTTCGAGCAACTGTGTTGACATGCAGTGAAGAAATTTTTATCAGCCTTTAGGAAGTCCTGCATATTCAACATTCCCACATTCAAAAATTTGAACATTTTGACTAACGCTATCAAAGTGCACACTGACTATGAATAAATTACAAATAAATTTAGAGTTGGATCATGCTGCTCTGTGACCCTGGCATTACAATTGCAAATCCCAAAGTCGGAAAACAGCAAAACATTTCTTGGAAAACATATTTCTGACATCCTTGTTACCATCATCACTCATGTGAAAACGCTTTCTCAGAATTTGTGGTCTGTAATCGTGTGCAGAATGGTATGCAGAAGATCTCCCAAGAAAATATGGATGAATTTGGCTAGAGGATGCTCTCCAAGGAATTGTCTTGATTTACTGCTCTGAGGTCTTAGGCCTTGTTGTGGGCCTGAGTGGCCTGAAACTGTGGTCAGGCTGTTCTCTGCTTTGTTGTTTTCTCACTGGTGCCGTTGCACCATGAGTGATGGTTAAATTTTTGTAAATAATCTTTCTAGGAATAAGTGCAGCTGTGATTTTCAGGGTCACTGGGACTTGGACAGGCTAAACTAACTTTTTCTGGCCTTTCTCACACTTTTTCATCATTTGTGTGAACCACTGGCTCAGTGGTTAGCACTGTCGCCTTGTAGCTAGAAGATCCCTGATTTTTGGCCTGGACTTGAGATCTTTCTGCATAGAATTTACATGTTTCCCAGCACATACGTGGGTTTTCACCAGGTACTCCTTCCTCCCACAGTCCAAAGACATGTTCGGGTGAACTGGTGACCCTAAATTGTCCGTAGGTGTGAATGTAAGTGTGCTTGTCTGTCTCAATCCAATTAACATTTAATCCCACTTTCTGCACTGTTTTCGATTTGACAGTCTGAAACATTACTCTGTGGGTCAAATTAGTAGGCAGACTACCATATGCTGATACCTTTGCCCTGTGTACCAAGTTCCAGTATAACTAAACTACATTCTCAATAATGTTTTGAGGTAAATGTATTTTCTCAACAATTTATGTCTGATATATCCCATTTTCTAAAAAAAGCATTATTTTGCCTTTTATTATATTGCTTTCCACGTGTTGCAACTTTTCAATGAACTAATCATGTAACAGATTGAGCTAGACTGGTCACCCTGATAACCCCCGAAAAATGTAAGCTTTAAATATGTTATTTAAACACACAGCAATATATATTTTTTAACTTAATCAAGCAGTTTTTGTGCCGTGAAAACAAATCTTCAGTCTAACAAAAGACCTAAGTTGTCACCATAGATTGTATATAAAAAGGTGATGTAGCCTCTGGATCTGAAAAGTTCAGCCGATTTTGGTTTGAAAAAAAGAGTGTAGTTGTACAGGAATCAATGAAAAATTGATGCTATTTCTCATTTGGTTTGTCACCTCAGAAACCATTTTTCCAACATCATAGTCTCCATTAATCATTTCAAGTCTCCATGAATACAGCATGATGTTCATTTGTAAATTATGGTCCAATTTGCAGTAAAATAGACAATAAGAGGGGTATGCTTTACTGCGAGGCTACCTTATGCGATAAATGCAGATCCACCTCTTGTTTGTCCAAGGGCAAGATGGCAACGGTCAAACTCCAAACTCTTCAAAACACTAGTCCACAAACCAGTGGTTGACATCACAGTGGCTACATCCATCTTTTATATACAGCTGACCTCCTAGCACAGACTTAGTGGATCTTTGAAAGTGGAAATGTGTCCGACTATGTCATGCAGTCATATTATCATGATCATCATTGTATAATCATCAGTGTTTTGTAATATGTCATATTGTTACCTTTTCGGGAGACAACAGGGTTATTTTTCTTGCAAAGTAATGAAGTGATGGGGTCGTGTATTTTCAATTTAAAGTTTAATTTATTCTGTATTACCTGCACCACCTCTAACTTTATGGTCACACATATTTGGAGCAATCTTTTTGTCCATCTTTACTATCTTTTACCAGAAGCATTTTCTAAACAAAGGTGTTTGAAAAGCATCTTCATTCGTAGAGGTGTAAATCCCAAGTGAAAACAGTTTTAACTGACCTGCTCATTTGTGTATGTGTGTGTGTGTGTGTGTGTGTGTGTGTAATTTTCTTGTAAAAATTTGTAAATGTGTGAAAACAATAAGTTTAGATAGTCTTCTTCTCTGCATGTTTCATATCATATGCCCTACCTCCTTAGAGTCTCCATCTTTGCACCAGTCCCAGTCATAAATAACCATAGGCTGTGTCTTCACAATGTAGGACGTTGTGTCTTCCATCTCATGCAATAAAGCAACCATATAATCAGGTTAATCAGGTTGGTTCCTGTCTTGATTAAGCCAGAGTAATTTGCTTGAAAATAGTTGAATCATTCATTGAAATTTGCTGACGAGGGAATGCTTACACACCTCATCGCAACCTTCAATCACGCAGTAAATATGTCAGAACTGAATGCTCATAAAGCAACACCTTTAATTTAACCTTGTTTGACTATAGCTTGGTATTATATAGAGTTGCCTCAAGGTGAAAAGCATGCTTTGGGGCAGATGCAAAATTAAGTCTTGACTTTGCCCCGACAAACCCTGATACATGCTTTCCACTTACACCATTTTACTTCACACGTGCATGAATATTTTTTATTTAACCTTTATTTTACCGAGAAGTCCCTTGGGATTAAAAATCTCTTTTCCTAGGGAGACCTGGCCAAGACAGCACACCATTTCAGAAAATGTAAAATGTTCACAGTATATAAAAACAATTAAGACAATTCAGATGCACTTATATAAATAAGAAATACTGAAACAGGTTCAAACAAAAACAAAAGAAGGAAAAAGAAAAAAACAGATCAGGAAAAACAGTTATACACATGGATTAAATTTTCCTCTATCAAGTTTTTGAATTGATTCAGGGAGACAAAATCACTGAGCTTTAAAGTGTTTTGGAGGTTGTTCCATGACCAAGGTGCATTATGGGAGAAAGCTGCTCTGCCAAGCTCACAGTGAATCCCGGGTACCTGTAAGCGCAGCCATCTAGCAGAGCGAGAGTCATAGAAGTTCTTGATGAGTGAAAGAAATGTGGCAAAATACGATGGAAGTTTGCCCAGTATTGCTTTATAAATAAAATTGTACCAGTGCTGCTGTCTCCTTATGCTTAATGAAGGCCAGGAAATGAGATCGTACAGAACACAGTGATAGGTATGGAATGTGTAGTGATAAAGTGATATGCACAAAATGAAAAAAATCTAACTATAAAATCTTAGAAAATTACTTCTTAACAAGCAGTTTTGTCTATAACTGTGTCTTGTGATAAAAAAGATTAATATCTGCAAAATTATTAGGATAATATTTGTTCATTTTTAGTTAATTTTAAGAATATGCATCCAGAAATCTGATTGTTTCTTTTGCAGTCTTCCAAACTTTGTAATATTACATCAGCTTTCCTGTGAGTGTGTAGTTTGTATTAACGCTGGTATACTCGTTTTACACCCTGAGAGGTAAATTATCCTCAACAAATTTGGCCTGTTTATTAGAATGTGTGGGGAATCTGTGGTGAGAGTACAATCCATTATACGATGTTGGCACCATTTGCATCAGGTAAATCATCTCAACAATTCAGGAATTCCTACGTTTTGTCAATGTCCTCAGGGATCTTGTATATCATGGCAAAGTGAGAGGCCAAGGAGACCAGCATGACACGAGGACAAGACAAAAAATATGATTTCCATGAGCATTGCAGATCCATATCAGAGGTGCTGAGCTTGTCACATTTTTGGACGCCAAGATGGTGAAATTGTACACTGATGAGTATCATGAAAATGTGCATGATAAACACTGTCAAAAAAATAAAACTACCTGCTCCCTCTCATTCTGCCTCCCCTTCAAAATCTGTTAAGTATCAGATATGTGCAGTGCAGCAGCTTCCAAAAGCTGGACTGAAGCTCTTGTTCTCATGTTTGATGATCTATGAGGTGGTGTCAGGGCCGTGTCTCTTTGCAGGACAAGTGATGCTGCAACAAAACAGCATTGTTAGGCTGGAATGAATTAGAGGGTGTCATGTTTTCTAGACAGAACCAGAGACACTCGGTCATTTAGTGTTTTCAGAACTTACTGCAGCTGTTGAGAGTTGAACAGGTAGAAACTGTTTCAAGAAAGGTGACCATAAAATGGTAACAATCTCTCTTTAAACAATGGTCTCATAGTTTGGAGAGTCAGAGTACCTGTACCTAAACTTATTATAGCGTAGCTTGGCTTAGCATTGAAGGCTTACAGTATGAAGACCATTAATTCCTATGTTTGATAATTAGTAAACTTTTTAAAAATATTCGGTAAATACATAAACAAAATATGTAAAGCGGAAAGACAAGCTGTGTTATGAGGATCTACTTGTGTAGATCCTACTATTAGTATTAACAGATAACACAACCTCAACATCTGTGCCAATAAAGTCAACACAAAAAACTGCAGTTTCTCGAATGACCACTTGAGGCTGACTCCAAATGCGAGTCAATCCTCATAGACCCAATGTTAAATGACCAACTTCAAAGCAGAAATAAACACGTTTCGAACCTGGTACAAAAAAATGTAAAAAAATAAAATAGTTTTGGTCTTGATAGCTAAGTTCTTTTTGGAATTTTTGGATTAGCTGGGAGCCACAAAGAGTCAGGCACTACCAAGATGGCGATTGCTCAAGCCAGCAAATGAGCTTCAGAGTTGCTGTTCAGGAAACCAATCAGTGACAACACAGAGGGCTTGTCAATCTTTATATACAGGTTCATCGAATATAACTAAAATATGGCGGAAAAATACTTTGAAAAAAGAAGAAGACATTGTTTAAAGTGAGCAAAAATCTATCTTAAAATATTTGGATATTTCAAAGGATCATCAAAAATTAATTTAAAAGGGTTTATTGTGTAGAAATAGGCAAATTCTGAAATGTATGTTTATGTATGGCTCCCGTTGCTCACATTACTGCAGCGGTGCAACGTGGCATGGAGGCCATCAGCCTGTGGCACTGTGGATGTGTAATGGATGTCCAGGTCGCCTTGATAGCCACCCTCAGCTCTTCTTCATTGTTGGATCTGATTCGTTCCATTCTACTCTGACAATACACCACAGATTTTCTATGGGGTTCAGATCTAGTGAGTTGGCTTTCCAATGCCACGGTCTGTGAACCATGTACATTATATTGCCAAAAGTATTCGCTCACCTGCCTTGACCCGCATATGAGCATAAGTGACATCCCATTCCTAATCCATAGGGTTCCATATGATGTTGGTCCACCCTTTGCAGCTATAACAGCTTCAACTCTTCTGGGAAAGCTGTCCACAAGGTTTAGGAGTGTGTTTATGGGAATTTTTGACCATTCTTCCAGAAGCGCATTTCTGAGGTCATACACTGATGTTGGACGAGAAGGCCTGGCTCTCAGTCTCCGCTCTAATTCATCCCAAAGGTGTTCTATCGGGTTGAGATCAGGACTCTGTGCAGGCCAGTCAAGTTCATCCACACCAGAGTCTGTCATCCATGTCTTTATGGACCTTGCTTTGTGCACTGGTGCACAGTCATGTTGGAAGAGGAAGGGGCCAGCTCCAAACTGTTCCCACAAAGTTGGGAGCATAGAATTGTTCAAAATGTCTTGGTATGCTGAAGCATTCAGAGTTCCTTTCACTGGAACTAAGGGGCCAAGCCCAGCTCCTGAAAAACAACCCCACACCATAATCCCCCCTCCACCAAACTTTACACTTGGCACAATGCAGTCCGACAAGTATGGTTCTCCTGGCAACCGCTAAACCCAGACTTGTCCATCCAATTGCCAGATGGAGAAGCGTGATCACTCCAGAGAACGCGTCTCCATTGCTCTAGAGTCCAGTGGTGGCGTGCTTTAGACCACTGCATCCGACGCTTTGCATTGCACTTGGTGATGTATGGCTTGGATGCAGCTGCTCGGCCATGGAAACCCATTCCATGAAGCTCTCTGCGCACTGTTCTTGAGCTAATCTGAAGGCCACATGAAGTTTGAAAGTCTGTAGCGATTGACTTTGCAGAAAGTTGGCAACCTCTTGGCACTATGCGCCTCAGCATCCGCTGACCCCGCTCCGTCAGTTTACGTGGTCTACCACTTCGTGGCTGAGTTGCTGTTGTTCCCACACACTTCCACTTTCTTATAATACAAGAAATGGACAGTTGACTGTGGAATATTTAGGAGCGAGGAAATGTCACGACTGGATTTGTTGCACAGTTCCACGCTGGAATTCACTGAGCTCCTGAGAGCGACCCATTCTTTCACAAATGTTTGTAAAAGCAGTCTGCATGCCTAGGTGCTTGATTTTATACACCTGTGGCCATGGAAGTGATTGGAACACCTGATTCTGATTATTTGGATGGGTGAGCGAATACTTTTGGCAATATAGTGTATGGGTGGTTTTGGCAGTATGGGAGGGGATTCCAAATCCTGAGGGAAGACAAAATATGCATCTCTGAAAAGCTCTTCAGCAGATGAAAGCACGTAGTGCTCCAAAATCTGCTTGAAGATGGCTGACATAATTTTGGACTTGATTATACATAGTGGGCCAACATCAGCAGATGACATGGCATTCAAATCATCACTGACTGTGGATACTTCACACTGGACTTCAAGCAATGCTGTTGCTCTGCACTCTTCTTCCAGACTATGATTTCCAAAAGAAATACAAAATATACTTTCAACTGAAAAGACAACTTTGGACCTCTTAGCAATGGTTCAGTTCTTTCTCTGCGTAGCCCAGGTAAGATATTTGTGACATAGTTGAAGGTTCAGGAGTGGTTTGACAGCAGTAATTTGACACTTGTAATCTATTTCCTGGACACGTCTGCATGTTGTGGCTTTGGCCTCAGCCCACATTCTTGAGTCTGTGTGGGGGTTCATTGCCTGTAAGCTGTCATCATCAAAAATAAAATAAATATTTTAGCTTATGTGTAATGGGCCTAGAATGCATATAATTTTCACTTTTAGCAATGTCTGATGAAAACATTAAATTTTTTCCACCTTATTTTAATTATATGAGATACACCTGTACAGTCTGTGGTTACAATGCAATTTTCCGCTGGCCAGCCTTGGCATTCATGTCAATGCTACTTTGACATGCACCCACCCAAACACTGTTGCAGACAAAACACGCCCCCTCAATGGCAGCAACATGACTAGCCTTCCCCAGCGGAACGATTCCAACACAGTAAAAAAGAAAAAAGAAAAAAGGAGTGGTTCATGGAAACAGACAAAAAGCCAGAGACGTTGACCCAGCTTCCAAACTTACCAGATCCAGATCTAATCCAGAATCTGCAAGGTTCGCCAGAACAAACCTGATCCACAGCGACCCCATCACGCAACCCTCAGGACCCAAAAGATTTTCTGCCAATGTCCTGGTGCCAGAAATCACAGGACACCCTCAAAGGTCCCATAACCATGGTTTGCCAGGTCAGACCTGTTTTGTTGGCACAAAGGGGACCTACACAACTTTAGACAAGTGGTTTTAATGTTGTGGCTGAATGGTGTTTTTGTATGGATAAAACAAATGAAATGAAACAGGAGGCTTCAGCTTGTATACATGTGGAATCTTAGTCTTATTACTAAGTTGCCTGGCTGCTGGTACAGTACAGACATGAGTGTAATCTATCTTTCTTTACAGTCTGCAAGAATGTGAACAAGCAGGTTCCTCAAATGGCACATTATTGCTTTAAAATTATTTGTTTTTTCCTGTGGATTTAGGATTCAAATAATAAACCTCCACATTTTCTACCTTCTTCTAAACTAGCAGCTTTGAAGCAGCCTCTTTCTTTCTCTTCTTTGAACCATCAAGAGATGAACTAGAACAGTCTGTGCACATCTGACAAGAAAAACAATACAAAACTGACATGCTCACAAGCTGACACGTCTTACAGTTTTTCTCGATTGATAAGACACTAAATTCCATTCACTGCACACAGCCACCAACTGACTGCACACATTTCTCAAAAACAGGACACTGCTGTCCAAATTTTGGACACTATTCATGGTTTGCACAGAGTTTCCAAAACTCTTGCACTCTTTTTGCAAAAGACTGAACACGTTTTTTGCTCAATTGAACACATTTTTTCACTCATAGCACACATTTTCCAAAAAGTGAACACTAGGAAGCAGAATTGGGACACTGTTCCAACACTGCTGTCACAATTAAGACACAACAGGTCAAAACTGAAAACACTTTTGCCAGTGAACTGCACACTATAAAACCTGCTGGGAAATAGCATTAGCTGTTTAGAATGCAATCTGTTGTTAAGGTCAGCAGATGGTAAAGATGGTGCATAAAGTAAATTGTTTCAGGTTTACTGTGGTTTACTTTACATGTATGTAAATGTTGTTTGCCACTTCAGTGAAATGTCTATACTGTAACAATACAAGTAGTCAGAAATGTTCTGAGAATACTGTAAAAAATCTAATGTATAACTCTGGTTCACAAGTGCTAGTAAAATTACAGAAAGTGTACATGACTGACTTTTACTGTTTTGTGTGCGTTTGTTCCAGAGAGTTTTTCAGTTGGATTCTGATGATACACATGAATACATCTGGGACAATGTTAGTTTTCATAGAGGACTATTGATTTGAGAATGGTTCAGTATGAACCCCCAAGTTATTGTGGTTTTTCTGCCACCATATTCTCCTTTTCTGAATCCTATAGAAGAATTCTTCTCCACATGGAGGTGGAAGGTATATGAGCAGCAGCCATACTTTGGGAAAATCTCTATCAATCACTGGTCTTGGCATGTGGTGATGTTTCTGTTGATTTACAGTTTTTCTCAATTGATAAGACACTGTTCCTGAAAAATAGCACACATTTCCCAACACACGGCACACTATTTTTTTTTATTTGAACACAGTTCACAAAGCACTGCACACGTGTCAAAAGCACACTTTATTGTCAAAATTTGTTTTCAAAGTTAAGACACATGAAGCAAAATTAGGACACTGCACTGCTAAATACGAAACACTCCTCTCTCACTGTGTTTTCACATGATGTGTAAAAAAAATGACAGTCCTCAAAAATGACAACTTAAACACAAATGCATCCTATAAATGACTCAGAGGGACCATTGCAGTGCCTGACTGTACATTATAAAATAAAAAATAGTTCTAGACAAAAAAAATACAGCACTGTATTGTACACAGTACAGTATGCAAATATGTACACCACATCTGCATCAATTCTTTCAGCCTGGTCAGGCCACAGGACCTCATCAACATCACTAGCTATGTTTTCTCTGGAAAGAAGGATCTAGTGTGTCTGATCCAGCCCTGACATGCATCAACAGAAACATCACCACATGCCAAGACCAGTGATTGATAGAGATTTTCCCAAAGTATGGCTGCCGCTCATATACCTTCCACCTCCTTGAAGAGAAGAATTCTTCTATAGGATTCAGAAAGGGAGAATATGGCGGCAGAAAAACCACAATAACTTGGGGGTTCATATTGAACCATTCTCAAATCAATAGTCCTCTATGAAAACTAACATTGTCCCAGATGCATTCATGTGTATCATCAGAATTCAACTGAAAAACTCTCTGGAACAAACACACAAAACAGAAAATGTCAGTCATGTACACTTTCTGTAATTTTACTAGCACTTGTGAACCAGAATTATACATTAGATTTTTTACAGTATTCTCATAACATTTATAGTTACATTTATAGAAATGTCCCTGAAGTGACAAAAACCCTTTACATACATGTAAACCACAATAAACCTGAAACAGTTTACTTTATGCACCATCCTTACCATCTGCTGACCTTAACAACAGATTGCATTCTGAACAGCTAATGCTGTTTCTCAGCAGGTTTCATAGTGTGCAGTTCACTGGCAAAGTGTTTTCAGTTTTGATCTGTTGTATCTTAATTGTGACAGCAGTGTTGGAACAGTGTCCCAGTTCTGCTTCCTAGTGTTCAGTTTCTGAAACATGTGTGCTATGAGTGAAAAAGTGTGTTCAAATGAGCAAAAAACGTGTTCAGTCTTTTGCAAGAGTTTTGGAAACTCTGTGCAAACCATGAATAGTGTCCAAAATTTGGACAGCAGTGTCCTGTTTTTGAGAAAAATGTGCAGTCAGTTGGTGGTTGTGTGCAGTGAATGGAATTTAGTGTCTTATCAATTGAGAAAAACTGTATGTCAGGGCTGGATCAAACACACTAGGTCCTTCTTTCCATGTTGCCTGGCCAGAGAAAATATAGCTTGTGATGTTGATGAGGTCTTGTGGCCTGACCAGGCTGAAAGAATTGATGTAGATGTTGATGTAGACATGGTGTAAATATTTGCGTACTGTACGGTGTAAAAAGCGGTGCTGTATTTTTTGTCTAGCATTATTTTTATTTTATAATGTACAGTCAGGTACAATGGCCCCCTCTGATTCATTTATAGGACGCGTTTGTGTTTAAGTTGTCATTTTTGAGGACTGTATATTTTTTTTACACATCATGTGAAAACACAGTGAGAGAAGAATGTTTTGTATTTAGCAGTGCAGTGTCCTAGTTTTGCTTCGTGTGTCTTAATTTTGAAAACAAAGTTCAGAGTTTGACAATAAAGTGCGCTTTTGACACAAGTGTGCAGTGCTTTGTGAATTGTGTTTAACTAAAAAAAATAGTGTGCAGTGTGTTGGGAAATGTGTGCTATTTTTCAGGAACAGTGTCTTATCAATTGAGAAAAACTGTAATACCCACTACAGATTTAATGACACGTCATATGTTGGGCCTGAGTCACTCTTCTTGGCAGAGATGAAGCTTCTACAATCACACTCAGGAGTTGATGGAAATGTGTCAAAGGGATGTGTCTTTTTCTTTGATACATATTGAACACATACAGAGCCACTTTTGCTTTTAGACAGGGTCGGATGTGTGTCATCTACATGTTGCCGTTTTGCCTCGTCTTTCTTGGGTTTAAATATGTTACATTTAAATAAGTTATTGCTCAATACAGTAAAGTCACAGTAAAAATTTCTTATACTCATATCATTTTTACCTGGATCCTGCAAATGTTTATAAGACTTTTGGATTTAGAGTTAAACTTAAATCTTTTTGTTTTAGAGTACTTGTAAGGAGAGAGTCTTAAAGCCTTCCAGGATTACAGCTTTAGACAGTGGCATTTCTTGGGGATTATGCTGTGTGTATGGCTGGTACTCTTGATGCCAATTCATGTATTTACCAAGCCAAGTTGATGAATCCGCTGACATAAGATGAAACTGCAGACATGAATGCTCAAGGCAATTGAACCTTTTAGGGTTCTTGTCTTTTTGCAGATACTTTTATAGATGCATCACATACATCTAATCCATGACTTTAGTTTGAGACTTTGATTTTTTGCATCTCCAGTCTAAAAGACCCGTTGTAGCTACAGGAGCTTGGAAACTCTGTGTATCAATCTAGTAAAGAACAGGGGTGGTTTCCAAGGGATGGCTAAAATTTATTCTTCATTTAACTTTTCCTTTTCTGCAGGGAAGTGACATGGCAGGGATTCAGTCTTTTGCCCAAGGGTATTTCAACAAGGGCCTGAACCTGAGTTTGGAGTCGATGGAGGCTCTTCCTGCTTCTTTCATCCAGCTGATCCAACTCAACCATGGCCAGCAAAGAAGGAAAGTTTCCGTCTCTCTCTGTTTGCAAACCAGCTTTCTTCCTTGGCCAAAAGGCAGACGAGGCTGCTATTAATTACAAAGAAATATTATCCTTTTGCAGGAGGGTCACAACAACACCAGTATCCAAAGCAAACAGATACAGTGTGCTTGGAAGCTTGGTGCCTTGTACAGCTGCCATGCCAAATCCAGGCCCACAGATCCTCTTACAGCAGATCAGAGAGAGGGAGGAGGGGAGATTTTGTTATCATGCATGCTGCAGCATCATAATTCCAATTTCATCTTCACTTCTCGGCTACTAAACTGATATGAAAGCAACATGTAAAAGTGATTTTGTTGCAGTCCCTGCTGCAGCTTGTAACTTCCACGATCTACATCAAGAAACGTCTGAAAAAATTTCTGCTGGATCAGGGGAATTTGATTGCAAGAGTGCGTGATGAATACTTTCCATCACATGATGTTATAGCAGATGGTTGTGTGGGAGAGTTGTGAGTTTTTAAACATGCATAACACTATATCAACCCAGCAAAACAGCGTGGGAGGGAGAGGGAAGTTACATTCATTACACTCAAGATGTTACATTTTGTGTAGGAAGCCTTTCCAAGGTCAAAAACCATTGAGATGTAATGATAAAAATACAGGTCTTCTAATACTCATAAAAACACAATGCATGGTAGTTGAAATATATTTCTGTACTCTACAAAAGAAGTGAAGCACCTTACATTAATCAGCTGGTCAGGTATTTAGTTCCTGAAGCTTAAAAAAGCTGTCAGTTTGCAGATGAACCTCTAAAGCAGGGGGGCCCTCACTAACATCCTGCAGTGCACATTGTAAATAGCCCTTATTCCCTTGACATTACCTGCAAACTGTGAGGAGAGGACATCCTGTGCAGTCAAAGGGAGAACACAGTGTCAGAATGATGGATTAGGCTAGACCATGTTGTTTTGATAGAAAGATGTGGAGGCAAATCTGTCAGTAGAGGTGTGTGTTAGAGATGATGTCCAGCAGGCTATTTGAGTGACAGCAGAAACATTACATACTGCTGCTGTTTTTGTTTGAGCAGTGATTTTATACATCTCATAAGGGGTCAGAAACCCTTGTGGTTTGCTGTTAGTTAAACAGCACCACTGAACTTATTGGGTATGATGACAGTTCAGGTCAGAGGCGTCGTTTGTGTAGTCACATAGCTGACTACATAACATTCAACAAACTTTACTATTGCAGAGTACATTTCATCCTGTCAAACGGACATGTAAAAAATTGATGTGCAACTGTACTATGTTAAGATTTTGCTGTTTAATCTGTACATGTCCAATTAAAGCTGAAGTGTGGGACTTTTACTTAGAGTTCACAAAATGCAGATTAATCATTGCTGGTTAAAACTGTCTGTGTTTTGCTGTATACCAGAGTTGTAAATCTAGGTTCTGTGACGACATTCCAATGCTGACACACAATTAGTGGTGGATTTTGTCTGCAATCAGTAATTGGTTTGCCAGAGCTGAATGAGTGTTTGTGTGTGTGTGCGTGATTTTTTTTTTTTTTTTACAAAGGGTACTTCTGTCAAATAGAAGATTACAGTAACTATTGAGTACTTACACTGTAAAACATGTTTTTGAGCAATTAAAATGATTGTCTTTACAATTGTGTGGCTAATGTAGGGTGTCCACGTTTTTCAAATTTTAGCAATAAGCCTACTAACAAAATTCATTTTTCCACATTATAAAGCACTCCTTCCAATGCTTTATAAGGCAAACATGTTAATTGGAAAAATTGGAAAATTAGTTGACTTTTTTAAAAATAAAGTTGCAGCAATGCAAACTTTTCATTTGAGAGCAATCCAATTATTTAAGTACATCTAACCCAAAGTAGAGGCATTAATGTTAATTCAATTGTGTATGACCAATTAAAGCAATTCATTTAAGGTGATTCTGGGGGTGGGGGGGCTTACTCCAGCTGACTTGGGGCGAAGGCAGGGGACATCCTGGACAGGTCGCCAGTCTGTCACAGGGCTGCATACGCAGACACACAATCACATTCACACCTAATTTAGAATAATCAGTCAACCTCAGCATATTTTTGTCAGCATATTTTTGGACTGTGGGAGGAGCCGGAGTACCGAAGAAAACCCATGCATGCACAGGGAGAACATTCAAACTCCATGCAGACCATTTTCGAGAAGGGTACCAGAAATTTGCTGAGGAGGTGGTATATGATGCCACTGATCACCTACTTGCAATGCAATTTCGAGATCCCTTCCCAGCAACTTAACACCCAGTCACACCATGACTAAGGGGACCCTCATAACTCACATGTGACCTCAAATACCTAGAATGGAAAAAGCCTTTTAGACAACAGCTAAAACATCCAAAAACAACAAGTTGAGCTGCCTTCATTTTTGCATGACTTGGATTACTGAGAATCTTTAAAGGAAGAAATTACAGGACAAGCATGATCAAATGAATTTAATCAGAGACATTGTATGATGTGTCTGATGTAAAGCTAATCCCCAAACCCTAAGAACAAGCAGCTGATGATACTGTCAGCTGGTTTGGAGCAAGTCACATAACAAAATACAGATAGTTTGTTTGGTTGCTCTATTATTAAGTGGAAAAATGATGGCATTGTTACAGGTTCCATGAGGCTCAGATGCAGGAATGAGAAAGAGACCAATCAGGTTCAAAAAGAGTTTTTATTTTACAGAAACTTTAGGATACAAGGACTACAAAACCAGGCTGGAAAAATACAACCGGAAATGCCGTTTTATACTTGCGACTAATAATCCCACTGACTCAGGAGTTCCCCTAGAGGACTGGCATAAACACAAAAGCTACAAAAAAACAACTAACCTACTTTAGGTATAACCCAGGTAGGAAAGTGGAAAAAGAATCAAGACAATAACAATACAAAAATAAGTCCTAGGAAAAAACTGAAATGAATTCAGCGAGTAAATACACAGGATAACTAAGCTAGGAGGCAGAGACCACTCACTGAATTATTCTACACGAAGCAAAACTACGAGAGAAACCAGAACACGAGAAACATACAAAGCTGATACAGCAAGAAAATACACAAGAGAATTTAACTAGGAAACGGATACCTCTCACTGAATAACTCAACTTGAAGCGAAACTACACGGGAAATATACAAAGCAGACAAGCCAGAAAATAACACAAACTGACTACTCTCAACAAACGAGCTGCACTTAGAATTTGAAAGTCAGGGATGCTCATGCAGACAGTTAGCTGACCGGACAAAGATGGAGGGAGAATGGATAAACCAGGGGTGCATCCAGATGAGGGAAGTAGAAGGTTAGGGATGCTCAGGTTGGGCTGTTGATTCCGGAGACTGCAGCGGCGGGTTCAGTGGTTGGGGGGGTCCAGGAGACGGAGGAGGGCAAGCGATGAATTCCTGGGTTTGTGGAGGGAACGTGCTGCTAGGAGTTCCTTGGTCCAGATGAGTCGGGAGCAGGTGGACAAGATGGATGGAATCCAGACTAGGGAAACAGAACAGAGAGACAGATTACCAGGAGTTCTGGGCGCAGAAGTGTACAGTGCTGAGACTGACTGAAGATTCTTCACGATCCGGCACAGAATGTTGAGTGGAGTCCAGCTTTATTGTAGCAAAGGTGAATCCTGGTTGGCTCAGCTCCACCTGCTCCCACTCTGCTGATGCTGATTGGTATTGGCAACACCTGCCGCTGCAGCCTCTGTGTGCCGAGCACACCTGGGCAACAGGAGAGAATGTGGAAGGGGAAAAAAATCCCCATCTGGAGCCTGCAGGAGCAGACCTGACAGGCTTATCAGATGGCTCCAACTTCATGCAGTGACAAATTACATTAACACAATTTTCTTTGGTTAATGTTCAGAAATTAGTGTTCCATTTCTTCAATGCATTACATTCAGCAGAGTGAAGATGGGAGTATGACATGTTTATTGGGTTTAATTTTGCAGTTAAGCCTTGAAGAATGTGTGTGCAAGTGCAGTCTTCAAAGAACAAGACACACCAGCTGCTGTGCATAAAACATAAAACCTCTGACCTTCTCCTGTATTAACCTTTTTCATCACCTGAAGCCAAGCATCATCAAAACCATGATGCAGAGGAAACAAATAGTATTCAATATATCAGCAAAATATCATTGGATGTCCTTATTTATCAATTGCATCAGAGGTCAGGGTTGGTTTTGCACAGATTTAGCAGAAATACAAATTGGCTTTTTCTATAATGATGATAAATTTAAATAAACAAATTGCAATCCAGTCTAAGCCTGAACAATTTTAACTTTGTATGTCAGCCATTCTGACTAAAAAGGGCCTCTCACAATGTGCGTGTGGACTGTCAATGAGGACTCAATCAACAACAACTTTGTACAAGAGGCTCAGGGGAAGACAAAAACAGCCGTAGCACACTCGTATCATCAGTGGGTGATTGTGTGGAGGCCTGCGATTTTCTGCCTCCTTTCATCTCATATGATGCTCACTGGACATTAAGGTAATTTCTTCCATTTCTCTTCAACTTTTAAAATACTAACGATGGGCTGAAATTAACAGCATACTTAAAAATGGTTTATACCACAGAATCTGGCCTACTGGTAGCAATTACACACAATTAATTTATCCCTTATCCAACACTGGGACTGTATGACGTTAAACTCTGATTTTGCAGACCTCTTGTTTATACCATCTTCTTCATTTGAGTCATATCTGATTCCTGTATTTACACTGGAACACTTCTGTTTACATTTCAAACAGTCTGCATGCATAAGTGATTTTGCGGATGTTGTTGTAAACAACTCTATAACCAAGCAGGGAGCACAGTCTGGGCAGACCTTGACAGCTAAACCAACATTTGCAATGGATAAAAGCAAGGAAGAACTAATAATTCAAGCTTGTGTTGTTTTGAAACAAAATCAGCAGTCTATTGAGTTTCAAGATAAGATGGAAGAAGAGAGGCAAATTTTTCAGTGGTGTTCTGACACCCAACAAAATGACAAAAGAATTAAAATTTGAAGAACAGATACGGATCTCTGTGCTATGACAAATGCTTGAGTAAAACAGCCAGTTTTATTAGTAAGAGGACAGGGTTTGTTACTTACTGATGTAGTACAAGTATCAAAAATCTTTATTGTCATTATATTTTCACACAGCGAAATTTCAATTGCTTCAATTTCCCAGCTATAGATAAAAGACTGAAAAAGGCCCACTATATACAAACAAAATAAAAATCTTTAAAAGATCTAAATATGTAAACAGAATTAGTGCAAATGAGCAGTAGTCAGATTTGAAGCCTTTCAAGCTGTCTCCATCAAGGGTCACGCGTTTTACGTCAGTACCACTTTCCCTCTTCATCTTCGACAATAGGGCTCTTTCTCTTTTGCTTGGTTACTGTATTTGTTCTTTGCACCATTAACTGACTTGTCATTTTCCCTGTATTCAGACAGCATTTTGTAGTAAAAGCAAGGTTTCTTGACCTTGTCTTGTTTTTTCACAGTTCCTTTGTTGACATCAGAAAATGATAGTAGAGTGAGTACTTTAGGCGTTATGTGGATGCCTCTGTCTGTCATGGTCCCTCCCTGCTCTGCGCTACACCCTGGATCAGACAGTCCTGGCCGATTGAACCCAGCTGCGCTCTCACCGCAGCTGAAGTCAATCAGGGATCAGCTGTTTAAAGCCAGACTCGCCCCACCAGTCCATGCTGGATCATTGTCCCTGCTGGCTCTCTGCTAGCTGCTCTGCCCAGGTCTGCTTCAGCTCCAGACTCCCTCCTGCCTGCTCTGTCCTGCTTGGCTCTTTCCCGGAGCTTCCCCCCTTTTGTCCTCACCTCGGCTCCCTGTCTGTTGGCTCCCCGCCAGTCGCTCTGCCCAGGTCGGCCTTAGTTCCGGTCTGTTGCCCTCCCAGTGAACGTTTTCACTGTGAGTGAAGCCGTTGCATTTTAGTTTAGGTTTCAGCCCATATGGTGACCAGTTTGTTAATTAGCCTTGTTTAGTTTGAGCCCTGTTTAGTTCTCGTTAAATTCATTGATTTCTGTGTGGAGTTTGGTTTATGTTGGTCTGCTCAGTCAATGTCTTATGTTTCCTTTGTTTTAAATAAATTTCTGGGTTAAAAGAACTTCTGCCTGTCTGCCTTCTGTGTGCCTGCACTCTGGGTTCAACCCCCCCCTCCACGTGACACTGTCCAAAGTGAATTCCAGAATTTTGTCCTGGGACAGCAAAATGCATTTCAACCCACTCTTAATGGACATGTTGCATGATGCAAAAATTTAATTGGTGACTTTCTGGTGATGGATGGGGTCCAAAAATACAGATTCCTAAATACTGATAACACTTGATTATTTTCTTCTTATTGTCAGGTAAGGCGATTAAAAAGAATTTCACCAGCAACATCCTATAAATGCTGAACTGAGGCAAACCGCTCGGTTTGGCAAGTTCTGCTCGGGATGAGTGACGTGTTAAACCAAAGCCTCTGCATGTTTGAATCTTCTTGTTGCACCTCAGGAGATAGTTCCCAGTGATTCATAAATGTTTTTCTTTTTTGTTTTTGGTTCTGATGCACTCCCCTCTTGATCCCTCTGCTCATACAGCTTCTCGCCATCAGGTCAATTCAATTCAATTCAATTCAATTTTATTTATATAGCGCCAATTACAAATCAGATTTCAAAACGCTTTAGAGAACCCAAATGGCCTGAAACCCCAGAGCAAGCCCTAAGGCAAAACTGGCAAGAAAAAACTCCATTTTAACAGGAAGAAACCTTGAGCAGAACTCAGTTATTTTGACGGGACCTACCTGCTGCTCACCGAGTTGAGAAGTACAAAGTCAGAAGAGGTAGAGGGCATGAGGGAGAGGAGGGGAAATGGATGCGAGAAGAGGCATGGGATGATTCATTTAGGCTAACATTCTTCATGCTGCAGCCAGGTTTCAATGAGACACATTAAGTCAATATAATGATCAGTTCAGTTATCAGATCATTAACTAAAAGGGATTTGGATGACAGACATCCAGTATTTAATAATCCACATTCAATTGTCCACCTCATAAACCGCAGCAGTCTTCTACTTTGACCATCTGCTCCACTGGTGCAGTTGTAGGTTAAGTAGGTTGCTCAAGGGTATCTCTGACAGTCATTGTTGAGAGGGTGAATTATGTATTTTCACTTCCTTTATGCAGAATTTTCCAGGCAGACTTGGGATTTGAAGTGGTCAGACTGACTAGACGCAAGCCTGTGTGCGTGTATGTGTGTGTGTGTGTGTGTTTCCATGCAACAAAAGGAGTTTGAATCGCCAATGCCAGTGATTCATCCATTACTTTGGCAAGTTGAGAGATTTCTGGCTTGCAAAATCTGTGCTAGCGGTCTTCTTTAATATGACTGGTTTCCTCTCAAGGAAATGAATGAGCATCACGAAATGTTAAGTCTTCATGGTGCATTTCTATTGAACACATTTTAGATGGTGAAACTTCAAAAATATTTTTACAGCAGGGAAGAAAAGTGGGAAATATAGTAGAATATTACAAAACTGTACAATGAATCCATTGTGCAGGAGTATAAATTTCATATACATGGATGGATTGTGAAATTTGGGATTCCTGATCTGTATCAGGATTCTTCTCTGAAGACTGTAAAAAAAAAAAAAAAAAAAAAAAAAAAAGAAGACATTTTCAGCCATGGCAGATGAGTTACAAGACATCAGTCAAACAAGACTTAGCGTGTTACAGCAGTGGTTCCGAAAGTGGGGCTTGGGAACATATGATGAGTCACAATGAGGAGTCGTCATTAGATTATTTCCAGAAAACAAATACAATTCTATCTGAAATAGCATATTTTAGCTATAAATGTTTAAAATGTATTTTTAAAGATGGTTTGCCTGTTGCTCATCTAGTATGTTTACTCACTACTATATTTTATAGAAAACACTGACTGAATTGTGCTACTAGCCTAGATCAAATTATTTTAAATTATACTATTGCTGTTAGGCTGTTGTGTGTTTTTGTGTTACAATTAACTTTTGGCTTCCCACTGGATTCAACCCAACTTTCTAATTGAAGGTCCTCTGTTTATCCTAAGCCCACCTTGCACTCTAGACTGTAGGTTTTTATACTCTTTCACCTGATCTGGGCAAAAAGTCCTGTGGCAGGCTAAAGTCTCCCTTCAAAGGTTTAGATTCTCTAAAGCCTACAAGCAGAAACAAAACAAAACAAGCAAAGAAAAAACCCCCAACAAAACTCCCACCACCAACAACAAAAAATTGCTTAGCCCAGCTTTAAGGAATCACCAAACTTATCATGATTCATCTTGAGTGTGAACATAAATGTTTGCATAAAATTTTATATCAAATCAATGCAATAGTTGTGGTGATAATTCACTGTAAATTACAAATCTCATGCCAATATGTGTGTCAGGAGTTCAGCAAAATCATTATGCATCATCAGCTGGCAACAAAAAACATTTGCACAAAGTTTGTGGCAATCTACCAAGGAGATAATATACTTCAGTTTGGATTAAAGTGATGCATCAGCAGTAATTGGCAAATATGTTTCATGTATGGTGAAAGAGAGCAGATTTCCCCAATTAACAGTTTCTGCTCCTTGACGCTACCAGCCATGGTTGTTGAAATTCCAGATCCCAGAAGTCTATCTCTGGCCCCTCATGCAGATCATGACATCAAGACAGCAACTTAATATGGTAACCTGTCATCTGGGTCATAGCTGGAATTGCAAGCATTTTGTATATGAAACAGCAAACGATAATAGATCATCACAATGTTATGTATGAGGATATGTAGTCACTTCTTCACTTAACACAGCTTGTGTTTTTTCCTAATTGTACAAATTTGATTTGATTTCACATTGATCAGCTCCTATGCCCCTACCATGACAAATCCCGACGAGGTGAAGGACAAATTCTATGAGAATCTGAACAACGCTATCTGCACCACACCTAGGTCAGATAAGCTCATCATCCTTGGTGATTTCAATGCCCGGGTTGGCAGAGATCACATGGGAGGGAGTGCTGGGGATGCAGGGCATGGCAAAGTGCAACAGCAACAGTCTACTCCTACTGGGGACCTGCGTCACCCATGATCTTCTCATCACCAACACTGTCTTCCGTCTTCCCAACTGCAACAAAACGTTGTGGATGCACCCACGCTTCAAGCATTGGCATCTACTGGACTACGTTATTGTCAGGCAAAGGGACAGACAGGACGTGAGAGTCACAAAGACCATGTGTGGAGCGGAATGCTGGACGGACCACCATCTGTTGATATCCAAGATGAACCTCCGTATTACACCACCCAGAAGGCCCCAAGGCATCAAAGTTCCCAAGTGTCTGAACGTCTCCCAGCTCAAAAATGACCTCATCAAGCAGAAGTTTGCAGAGAAGCTTGATAGAAAGCTACAACCTCCCAAGACAGACCCTGACGCAGATGTGGAAACAGAGTGGGCCCATGTCCGAGACGATGTTTACGCCGCCGCTTTCGATGTCGTGGGACACACTTCCAGGAAGCATCAGGACTGGTTCAACGACAACAACAATCGCATCCAGACTCTACTGGAGGAGAAGCATCCACTCCATAGAGCCCTACTCAACGATCCTTCCGCCACCTCCAAGAAGGAAGCGTTCAGTGCAGCCAAGAAATCAGTGTAGTCCGTGTTATGTCACATGCAAGATGAATGGCTCAGCGAAAAGGTGGATGCCATCCAGGCTTACGCAAACAACAAGGACATGAAGAATTTCTACAGTGCCATCAAGACCGTTTACGGTCCCACCTCATCCGGATCGTCTCCTCTCTACAGTGATGACGGGAACACACTGACTTTGGACAGGGAGAAGATATTCGAGCGTTGGGCGGAGCGTTTCAACACAGTCCTCAACCGACCGTCCACCATCAACGATGGAGCCATAGCAAGACTGCCGCAAGTCAAAGTCAACAACACGCTAGTGGAGCCCTCCACTGAAGATGAAGTTGTCAAAGCCATCAAGCGCTTGCACAGTGGCAAAGCACCCGGTGCTGACTCCATCCCAGCTGAAATATATGCTTCTGGTGGCCCAAAACTGACTAAGAGCCTCACAAGCCTGTTCAACTCCATGTGGTCCCAAGAGAAGCTACCACAGGAGCTTAAAGATGCTTTAATCATTCATCTCTACAAACGCAAAGAGAACAGGTACATGTGCGACAACCACTGCGGCATCTCTCTCCTCTCCATCGCCGGGAAGATCCTGGCCCGCATCCTGCTTAACTGCCTCAACACACCTGAAACACGACCTGCTCCCTGAGAGCCAGTGTGGATTTCATGCGGGACGCAGTACTGTGGACATGATCTTCGCAGCCCACCAACTACAAGAGAAGTGTCAGGAGCAGAACATGAAACTGTACACCACCTTCATGGACCTGACGAAAGCCTTTGACACTGTCTGCCGTGAGGGGCTGTGGAGGATCATGGCCAAGTTTGGATGCCCCAGCAAGTTCATCGCGATGGTCCAGCAGTTTCACGACGGCATGTGCGCCAGACTGAAGGACAACGGAGAGTTCTCCCACCTGTTCCCTGTAACAAATGGAGTTAAGCAGGGCTGCGTGCTGGCCCCAACCCAGTTCAGAATGATGTTTTCTGCTATGCTGACAGATGCCTCCCATGACGGTGACATTGGTGTCGGCTTCCAGTATTGTACCGATGGCAAACTATTAAACCCGCGGAGACTGCAAGCAAAGACAAAGGTGCACGGTGACACGGCCTGAGACTTCCTCTTTGCTGATGACTGCGCGTTAAACGCCACCACACAGTCTGACATGCAGGAAAGTATGGATCTCTTCTCCCAAGCCTGCAATGACTTTGGTCTCATGATCTTCACCAAGAAGACCGTAATCCTGCACCAGCCTGCCCCAGAAGCTCCCTACGTAGAGCCCCACATCACTGTCAATGGTCAGAGGTTAGCAGTTGCAGACAAATTTGTCTACTTTGGCAGTACTCTGTCGCACTCTGTGACCATTGACGAGGAAGTTGCATACAGGATTGCCAGAGCCAGTGCAGCCTTTGGCAGACAAGGTCTGGAACCGCAGAGGGTTGAGTCTCGTCACCAAACTCAAGGTGTACAGAGCAGTGGTTCTACCATCCCTGCTGTACGCCTGTGAGACATGGACAGTGAATAGTCGTCATGCCAAACAACTCAATGCCTTTCACATGAGATGTCTCAGGGCCCTGCTGCATGTCAAATGGCAGGACAAAATTCCAGACACCGTGGTGCTCCAGCAAGCCAAGATAGAGAGCATCCACACTACCTTGATGCGCTCCCAGCTCCACTGGGCTGGTCACGTGCACCGCATGGACGACAGTCGCCTCCCCAAGAAACTCCTCTTCGGGGAGTTGTCAACAGGCAAGCTCTCACTCGGCCGACCAAAACCGCGCTTTAAGGACACACTGAAGGCATCTCTCAAGCAATGCAACATTCCCCATGCTACCTGGGAAGAGAAAGCTGAGGACCACTCTGTCTGGCGATCCACTGTAAATACTGGTGTGTCCAATGCTGAGCAGAGATGCATCAGTAACATAGAGCAGAGACGGCAGCGTAGACATGACGGTTTGAACTCTCAGCACAGTTCAGCCCCGCTTATTCCTTGCCACCACTGCAACAGACTTTTCCATGCAAGGACTGGCCTAATCAGCCATGTCTGCTTACACACCAGCCCTCATGTATCATGAAGAAGTCAAGGTCATCTTCGCCTGCGAAGGACGAACAACAACAAAAAATTTGATGGTATCAATTACAGGTTTTTGTAGTTCAAGGCAAAGGTGAGAAGGGAGTGCAAAAGGCAATTATTGCTGGCACTGCGGGAATGCCATAATAATGTGTAGTCAATTAACAGATCTCTGCTATAACCAATACCCATCACTTTTGCCAGCCACTGTAGGTCTGTGTTACATTCTTGTTTCAGTTGAAAAAAGAACCAGCCCTGAACAATATTTCTCTAAACAGGGATCACAGTTCACAGCATTGGATACGGCACCTTTCCCTCATGTCGAGATGTAATCATGACAAAGTGCACTGCAGATAAATGTCCCCCCAAACGAGACACTTCATCTCATCATGTAGCTTGCAAGCATCTGAATGGAAATTCTTCAAAAGGAAAAGTAGACAGAACAGAATGCAGTGAAAAATAAATGATTTTAAAAAGAAAATATTATAAACGGCACATACCATGTTGAAGATACACAGTATAATGTAAACCTGTAAATGCAGGACTCCTACAGCTCTGAAAGAATTCTTGCCATGTTAAACTCCAACAGATTTATAAGGTGGTGGATGTGCTCATTTTACAGATTATGAAATTCAGACGGTATTCAGGGTGTTTGACATGCATACATGTCTCTCAGACTAAAAAGGAGATTAAGTGGTGTGTCAAGATGCACACCTTTTTGCAGTTTTCTGGCAATTTTGTCTCTGAATGAATGTGTCGAGGGGTGTAAGTTCCACCATGCAGGAAATTATCAGATTTTTTTTTTATTGCCATTGGCAGAATCCATAGACTACATAATGGTTGTATAATGGAACCGGTGCTCCCTTAAACACAGGAAATAAATGGTGGTGGTCATGTTCATTCATGTTGGTAATTATCCCTGCCTTTTCAGGAAAAATGGCAAAACCCTCTCAAAGTAAAGAAATTATTAACTTTGGAAAGACACTGACTGTGCTGCATCAATCGATCCAGAATTTAAAACCGCTCGAGTGGGTCTGTCTGGAACACTCAACATTTTGATGCTGGGCAACCACTAAGGAGAAATCAGATCCTGCGCTGGGCACACATGTTGACCTCAAAAGGCAGTTTCCAGCCAGATGAATCTTTAAGCTAAAGGTTTCTTTTTCTTCGTAGTGCTTTGGAAGATTTTTAGAAATAAGATCCCAGAAAGTGATGTGAAGACTAAAAGGTGCCTTATCTACATGTCACATGATTAACATCATTCCAGATATAAGACGACTCTTTATTCCACAATTCCAACTTTTGACAAAGCTTGACACTTTAAGTGTGTAGTTTGATGCTTGAAAGTTGTTGCTGTTGTCTCCTGCAGTGAATGCGATTTTGAAACGGGAACATGTAGATAGTGAAAAAGGAAGCAGACAAAATGTGCAGCCAATGGAAAGCTTAGACAGGCAGTCTACATCTGGTGATTTAGACTAATCTTTTGATAAATAATCTATGGGATGGATGAATTCTGTAAGAGTAAATGAAGCATGAGCTCTTAGCTTTGCAAGCTAGAATTCTTCTATTATTTGATCAAATAGAAAATCAATACCCACGATCTATGGATTCATAGAGATGTTAGATAGCAACTTCAAAAAGATGCAAAAAATAAGTTGATTAATACCACTCTAGCATCTGTACAATAAATACGATTTTTGAACCAGGAGCATTTCCCAAAATGCAAAACATTTAACTCAAAGTTCAAATTACTTAGTCACTCAGCAAATACAGCATGCTTTGTTAAAACTCCAACATGTCTTTAACACCACAAAATATGCACAAATAATGCATATAGTACAGATTTAGCCTTAGATGGAGTTTACCACCCGCTTTGGGCTGCATTCCCAAACAACCCGACTCCGAGAAGACCGGACCCTTTCCTTGAACTTACTCTGGGTGTTTCTCATGTCAAAAGTGAATGTTTTACTGGTGCTTGTTTTGTCTGCATGTACATTTGATAAAAAGAGGGCAGAGCAAAGTGTTGCAAATATCACACTTGACTTTTAAAAATAAACTTGGTTCGGTTTAATGTTGAAACTTGATGACATCAAACAAAGAGGCTGTAAACCTTCTAAAAACTTATTTTATTCAAAATTTACACAGAGAAACACATAAGGGGATGGATGGAGAGGTTCACATGTTGCTAATCTTCCTCGTCAGATGGTGGCTGGTCTGTTGCGGCATGATGTTTCTCCATCTTTGCCATTAACTCTGAAAATGACAAAAAAAAGTTATTAATGGGAATCATTCAGTTGCACTGATTACATGAATTACTTAATGTGTTCTAGTTTCTCTTTTTTTTTGACTGAGCCTGCTTTATGAAGTTACTTTACTATTTTGTTCTATTAGGAAACATTCACCCTTATCCTGATCCTGGCAGGGGAAAAACCTGCATGTTTCCCTTCAAATCTAAGTCTGTGCTTGACCGAAATGCATCAGTCTCATGAATCTTGACCCTTCAAAGCTGAATTGGATTTAAATCCTCATATGACAAACTGAAAATGTACATGGATGCGGCAGATATGAAGACTGATACACATTGTTGCTCCAGAGAGGTTTCTCACAGGCATGACTGCCTTTTAGTTAAAAGGCAGTCAGCGAGCTGTTGCGAGGACACAACTATAGCCTTACTGGGCCTGTTTTGTTGCTTTGGCGGGGAAACAGCTGGCCTGTTTCAAAGCCAAGCACTCAACGGCCTCTACCTGACTGACATGTGGATGTGTGAAGCCTAGCATAGCTAAGACCGATTTTCCAGCCCTAATAAGCCTGATCTCAGCACTGTTATCTTAAGGAAAACTCAGGAGCTGGGAAATGGTCAAACTGCAGATACATCAGGTGTTAGTTGTGTTTTTCTGAGAAAATGGGTAAAATGAAAGCTTCTCCTGAAAAGATTATCACTGGCAGAAACATCTCATCAAAATCACTGATGAACTTTTAATTATTTTCAAATTTAAATTTTTCTATTTCTCTTCATCATCTGTCAGCGCACTGACAAAATCACCATGTCAAGGATGCTTGGAGGTGGCCAAAAAAGCCCAATAAAATAAAACATCACGTGTAATCAGCACCCACTGTTATATCTGTGTGCGGCTCCAGACGATTAAACCTATCACTCTCATTTAATTTGTCTTCTCTCTAATAAATAATAGAACTCCTTGGGAAGTAAGTTAACCATGGAGGACGTGGAGTGCAAACCAAAACAAGCAGGTTGATTTTTGTGTCTGATATGAGTTGAGTGGAAATTTTCCCTTGTTTGAATATTTACAGTCCAGTGGCATCTGCATGTGCAGGGGTCAGGTTTTTCCAAAACGACTGAGTCTCTGTGCGGGAAGGTCATATCTGGGTGAGATGCCTCTCACACATTGTACACATTTTCACTGCACATTTTGGCTCAGGTGAGAGGTTCATGTTCATGGTTTGACCCAGCATTGCCTGAAAGTGATAAAAAAAAAGAAAGAAAAAGAGGCAAAGTTTCAGCACTGACAATTTACTTGTGTTTAAAACATTGTGTTAAATCATTAATTAACTTTTACTTTTGTATGGTGTTGCGGAGCAGTCAGTTAAAGAGCACATTTTTTCTGCTTTTGTTTTTTTTTCCTTTTTATAGTGAATTATTTAGCTTTTCTGTGCATGTAGGACTGTAAACTTACACAGCTCCATCTCTGTGTCAAAGAGCATAGAGTTGGAGCTTTGTTTTCTCCCACAGAAATAACTGCGTTCCCTTGTTCAAAATCTACATCACCAAATAACATATTTGCATAATGCCTGCCTAGCAGCTAATTTGGCATGCCTTCAAACAAAGAATAAGACGCTACCTCAGAGTCAACCATTATTTCCTCACTACAGATGCTTCTGCTAACACAAAAATGTCTGTATGTCTCCAAATGTTAGCAGCTGGCAGCTCTGGGTAGTGACACAGCCTTTATATACTTGTAAAGAGTAAGGTTACATTTTATAACCAGTACTGCCCCTTGTTGGCTGGTTGACAAATTACAGCTGAATAGACTGTCACAAGGGAAGTCTTAAAGAGACAAAATCTAATTAAAGCTGCAAGCAGCATTGGACGGGTCCTCGCATCCTTGCTGGTCGGCGAATCCACGCACGTCCACCAGGTGGCGCTGCGACCGAGAGTGCATGTCGGCCTGTGGATGCGATGAGGGCCGGACTCTGATCACACGTGTAAAATTTCAGGCAGATTGGAGCGTGTTCAGGCTACTTATAGAGCTTGTCCTGTCCATCCACCAGGTGGCGTTGCGACCGAGAGTGTATATTGGCCCATGGATGTGATCAGGGTCGGACTCTGATCACACATATAAAATTTCAGGCAGATCGGACCATGTACAGGCTAGTTATAAAGAATTTCCTTCCATCCACCAGGTGGCGCTGCGACCGAGAGTGTATGTCGGCCTATGGATGTGATCAGGACTGGACTCTGATCATACATGTAAAGTTTGAGGCAGATTGGAGCATGTTTAGGGCAGTTACACAGCAGTTGATGTTTCATGGCGAAGCATCAAAATTCAGGAGGCCGCCATGGCCACGCCCTCAGACTTTTGTGGAGCATTTTGATAACTTTTGATCACCCATGCCTGGAGTATATCCTGGCCAAATTTCAGCTCTCTCGGTGGTACCCTGTTTGAGTTTATAGCTTTTGAAAAGGTCTAAAAATGACCCAAAATCGTCAAAACATATGATATATAATTCAAAATGGCCGACTTCCTGTTGGGTTTTGGGCATGGGTGTCAATGACATTTTTGTTTGTCTTGATGAGTTACATATGCCTACCAAGTTTCAGAACTGTAGGTCACATACACGGTCCGTAGTAAATGTTTGAAATGTTCCAGGTGGCGCTATGGAGCCATTTTGCAACAATCATGTGTAATTCGTCTAAAATATCAATTATTTCAGCAGTCGTGATGTGTGTGGCAATTTTGGCGAGCATATGAGTGTTCCTAACCTGTCAAAAAGTACTTTGTTTATTACGGCAACTATGCGTTGCCATGGTAACAGCGTTTTATGAATCATCAAAATCTTCACACCGTGGCATTGTCAACGTGTAACCACTCACCTGACCAATTTTCTGAATGATATGACAAAGTTTCTGGCAATGGTAGGTGTAAATGTAATGACAATTTCTTCCAGTTGCCAATAGGTGGCGCTATGAGTATTTCTAAATGTACAAGTGTGGATGTGTTCAGACCCTGACTGGCGTCCATCACATCAAGTTTGGTCCAGATTGGACCATTTCCAGCTGAGATATAAATTATTCAATTTTCATGGCGAGAAATCGAATTTCGCCGCGCCGCCACAGACACGCCCTTTCATGATGCGTCACCATTTTCTCTGGGAATCATCATCAATGTGTTCAGGCTTATGTCACCACATTTGAAGTGAATATGATCAACCTGCTAAGAATAGTACATCAAAGTGTAAAAAAATGTCTATTTCCTGCTACCACAAGGTGGCGCTATGACTGTCAATGTACATAACCACATGGATGTCGTCAGAGCTGGACCCTGATCACACATGTAAAATTTCAGGCAGATTGGAGCATGTACAGCTGAGTTAGACACCACTTCCTGTTTCATGGCGAAGGATCAATATTTTTGGGGGTCGCTATGGCCACGCCCTTTGACTTTTGCGGAGCATTTTGATAACTTTTCATCATGAGGCAGTGTTGCATGTACTGGCCAAATTTGACATCTCTCGGACTTACCCCCGCTGAGTTATTAATTTCAAAAAATTTACAGCTAATTGAAGATGACCGACTTCCTGTTGGGTTTAGGGCATGGCCATGATTGACTTTTTCGTGTGTCCTGATGTCCTGAATATGCATCCAAAGTTTTGTAGCTGTAGATGAAATACTCTGCCAGTTGGCCTAATGACCACTTTTTGCAAGTTTGTAGGGGGCGCTATGGAGCCATTTTGCCACACATATGTGCAAGTCCCATAAAATATCAAATTTTTCGCCAGTCTTGATGAGCATGCCAAGTTTCACGCGTTTTGGGGTATGATAAAGCCGCCAAAAAGGCAATTCAAAAGACGGTAAAAGAAAGAATAATAAATTAAAGCTGCAAGCAGCGTTGGACGGGTCCTCGCATCCATGCCGGTCGGCGAATCCACGCACGTCCGCCAGGTGGCGCTACGACCGAGAGTGCATGTCGGCCTATGGATGTGATGAGGGCTGGACTCTGATCACACACATAAAATTTCAGGCAGGTTGGAGCATGTTCAGGCAACTTATAGAGCTTTTACTGTCCATCCACCAGGTGGCGCTGCGACTGAGAGTGTATATTGGCCAATGGATGTGATCAGGGTCAGACTCTGATCCCACATATAAAATTTCAGGCAGATCGGACCATGTACAGGCTAGTTATAGAGCTTTTCCTTCTATCCACCAGATGGCGCTATGACTGTGGCTGTATTTCAGCATGTGAATGTCATCAGGGTAGGACTCTGATCACACAGGTAAAGTTTGAGGCAGATTGGAGCATGTTTAGGGCAGTTACACAGCAGTTGATGTTTCATGGCGAAGCATCAAAGTTCAGGAGGCTGCCATGGCCACGCCCTCAGACTTTTGTGGAGCATTTTGATAACTTTTGATCACCCATGCCTGCTGTACATCCTGGCCGAATTTCAGCTTTCTCGGGGTTAGCCTGTTTGAGTTTATTGCTTTTGAAAATGTCTAAAAATGACCCAAAATTGTCAAAATATATGACATATAATTCAATATGGCCGACTTCCTGTTGGGTTTTGGGCATGGCTGTCAATTACATTTTTGTACGTCTTGACGAGTTACATATGCCTACCAGGTTTCATAATTCTAGGTGACACGTACTGGCCATAGTAACTGTTTGAAATTTTCCAGGTGGCGCTATGGAGCCATTTTGCCACACACATGTGCAGTTTCCCTAAAATATGAAATGGGTTGCCGGTCCAGATATGTGTGGTAATTTTGGTGAGCATTTGAGCATTTTTAACCTGTCAAAAAGTACTTTGTTTATTACGGCAACGATGCGTTGCCACGGCAACAGCGTTTTATGAATCGTCAAAATCTTCACACTGTGCCATCGTCAAGGTCTGACCACTCACCTGACCAATTTTCAGAATGATATGACAAAGTTTCAGGCAATGGTAGGTGCAAATGTAATGACAATTTCTTCCTGTTGCCAATAGGTGGCGCTATGAGTATTTCTAAATTTACGAATGTGGATGTGTTCAGAACCGGACTGGTGTCCATCACATCAAGTTTGGTCTGGATTGCATCATTTCCAGCTGAGATATTAATAATTCAATTTTCATGGCGAGAAATCGAAATTCGCCGCGCCGCCACAGACACGCCACTTGACGACGAGTCACCATTTTCTCTGGGAATCATCATCAATGTGTTCAGGCTTTTGTCACCACATTTGAAGTGAATATGATCAACCTGCTAAGAATAGTACATCAAAGTGTAAAAAAATGTCTATTTCCTGCTACCACAAGGTGGCGCTATGACTGTCAATGTAGATAACCACATGGATGTCGTCAGAGCTGGACCCTGATCACACATGTAAAATTTCAGGCAGATTGGAGCATGTACAGCTGAGTTAGACACCACTTCCTGTTTCATGGCGAAGGATCAATATTTTTGGGGGTCGCTATGGCCACGCCCTTTGACTTTTGCGGAGCATTTTGATAACTTTTCATCATGAGGCAGTGTTGCATGTACTGCCCAAATTTGACGTCTCTCGGACTTACCCCCGCTGAGTTATTAATTTCAAAAAATTTACAGCTAATTGAAGATGGCCGACTTCCTGTTGGGTTTAGGGCATGGCCATGATTGACTTTTTCGTGTGTCCTGATGTCCTGAATATGCATCCAAAGTTTTGTAGCTGTAGATGAAACACTCTGCCAGTTGGCCTAATGACCACTTTTTGCAACTTTGTAGGGGGCGCTATGGACCCTTTTTGCCACACACATGTGCAACTCCCATAAAATATCAAATTTTTCGCCAGTCCTGATGAGCATGCCAAGTTTCACGCGTTTTGGGGTATGATAAAGCCGCCAAAAAGGCAATTCAAAAGACGGTAAAAGAAAGAATAATAAATAATTCCTTGCATTCCAATAGGGTCTTCGCACCAGTCGGTGCTCGGACCCTAATAATTCCTTGCATTCCAATAGGGTCTTCGCACCAGTCGGTGCTCGGACCCTAAAAAGGAAAATTTTAGACAATGTTAGAAATTAGCAATGCTGAAGCAATGCAGCAACCAATTTTTTTTTAAAGTTATTTTTTAACAAATAAAGCAAACTAAAACATATTCCAGTAAACCCCAAAATTAAAATTATGATCCTATAAAAAGTGAAAAATATGGGCTTTTTAAATACCTGTAGATTCAGATTCAGATTCAGGCTCCTTTATTGTCATTCAGTAATTAACATCACAGATGCAATCACAGGACGAAACTAAGATGCACTACACTGATAAAAACAGAATAAAGACACAGACTAAAGGATGCATGGAATGAAGGCTATTAACAACTAGAAGCGGATGTTATGAATAATATTTACACAATAACTAAGGATATTGCCCAATATATATATACATGATAAATAAAGGAAATTGCACTATATATATGTGTGTGTGTGTGTGCATACACAGTAAGTAAAGGATATTGCACGTATGAAGATGCTATCAGATTCTGCAGTATAATTGCACAGTTCTGTTGTAACGTCTTGTATTTTGCTGTCTTATGGCAGTTGGGTAAAAGCTGTCCTTGAATCTGCCTGTTTTGCACTTCCGGCTGCGGTACTGTATACCTGAGGGCAGGAGGGAAAATAGTTTGTTGAAGGGATATGAGGGATATGAGGTACCACTGGTAAACTGGCAGAACAGCACCACCTGTTCAGCGCAAGAAGGATAATCAGGGGATTATCCTTCTTGCGCTGAACAGGTGGTGCTGTTCTGCCAGTTTACCAGTGGTTGGCCGCGTGGCCCCAGTGATCTTCTCTGCTGCCCTCACAACCCTCTCCAGTGCCTTCCTGTTCAGACAGGCTTCTGCTCTCATGCCACAGAGAGATGCTACTGATTAGCACTCTCTCTATTGTTTTTTTGTAGAAGCTGGTGTGGACGGCTGGGCTCAGATGTACTCTCTTTAACCTGTGGAGAAAGTGTAGGCGCTGATTGGCTTTTTTAGCCAGAGAGGATGTGTGCAGAGTCCAGGTCAGGTTGTCAGTAACATGAACCCTCAGGAATTTTGATTTTCTGCACAATCTCCACAGCGGCGTCCTTGATATAAATGTGTGTGTGTGTGAGTGGGTGGGGAGTAGGGGGGTGGGAGGTTGTGCCCTTCTGACTCAGGAAGGCACAACTGCTTGACCAACTGAGGTGTTGAATATGTCTGTCAGGACCTGTGCCAGTCAGCACACACACAGCACACCCCTTGAGCTCGCAGCCAGGTATGTGGTCCAGACCTGCAGCCTTCCATCTGTTTCTTTTTTTCAGGGTCTAACAGACATCAGCCTGATCAAGAGACAGTGCCACCTTCTCCTGGAGTGGGGTGGCCTTTGCTTTTGGAGTTTTATTTCGTCCTTCAAAACGTCCAAAGTAGTTGTTGAGTTCATTCAGGAAGTCAGTGTTGTCATCCCTGCCACAGTCTCCTGGTGTCCCTGTGATCCTGAAACTGTTCCTGAATTTTTTTTTTCCGAGGGCCCCTTTTATAGTACAAAAGTTCAACCACTTTACAGGGTTGGTTTTGAAAAAATCACGAATTTTAAAAATTCAATCCCAGTTGGACAGGCTTTAGAGAATGAACATTACCCAATTGTTGGAGGAATTTCAATTACTTAATGAATCCTATGGATCCTGGTGATTCTCTAATTCATGAAGACACCAGGAGTGAACATTTTCACCTATGAAGTACAACAAAATTTCTTATAGATTTTCACAAAATGTTATACAGACATTCCTAGTTCCCAGACAGTATATATTACAGATCTTATTTCGTGTATCTCTTGATCTAGTCATTGATCTAGTCATTATTATGACTAGATCCCCTGCTTTTCTTTTGTAGCTTCACTATCTGGACAAAGAAGTATTGATTATCATCGACTTGAATTAGATTGGAATCACACAAATCATCTGAAGCCAGTTTTTAATGTTGAATGCAGTCAGTTATCCATTCAGCATCCACACTTCAAGATCGGTGAATCTCATTTGATCACATCATTAAACTTATAGGGGAACTGTCAAACTAAACATTTACCTAAAATAACTCTTGAATTAAATGTTTAAATCCTTGAAATGGAAGGATTTATTGCTCTGATTTGTTGGACAAGCTGCACAAATGCTTGTTTGAACCTTGGCATACCACTGACCACAAACTTCTTCCTCTTACCGCTTCAACTGTGCGTTAAAACACGTACAGTGCATCAGCCTTTAGACTGGATGTCATCACCTCCCTGCACTATTCTTTTAAAGTCAATTTCAAAGCAGTAAGTCACATGGTCCTGATTTTTAATTCAGTGACTTGGAAGTCGATTGAACCCAGATTCACCCTAGCATCGAGGCGGATACTAACTGCTGTGCTATTTTAACTTAAGTTGCATTTTTATTGCCTTGGCATATTTCATGTTTTCGGTTTGCTTGGTTTTCTGTCTGTTTAACAGTACTGAAAGGCAGTTTTCCATTTTTATTGTTTGTGCACTCTCTGGAAAAAGGAAACACTGTTAATAAGATTTCCTTCAAATAAGGGTGTCAAACCAAATCAGTTCACATTAGCTGCAAACACGACCAGGAACATGCCTTCCATGCACATCCTGTTGCCTTTACATCCGTTCATTTTGATGGTGCATGAATATGTAGTGTCCATGAACTAAATGTGGACCCAGCCAAGAGACCCAGGATGCACTTGGTAGGAGCCGGGGCCTCCCCTTCCAGCTCATAATGCGCTGTGGTGAAGCAAGAGTGGCAGCGTGTACGTAATTTGTCAGGGGGGAATGTGTCATGTACATTTGTGAGTTTGGACTCTGTCTGCAGCCACGAGAATGTAACAGAATTTTGATCATGTTTCATTACCTGTCCCAAGTAGTCGTTAGCTGAGTTGGGCCTTGAACTTAGGACAAACAGACTGGACCACTGCTTACACCCACATTGCTCACTCTGTAGTACTGTATTTCCCAAGTGGCTCATTGGATTGGCCACAAACAGACACCTGTTATCAATTTGTTAGCCCTTGTATGACAGTGCAATAGTTGAAACTCAATATAGCTCACAACAACCATCCATTCCATCCATTATCTGGAGCCTATCCCAGCTGGCATAACGCGAAGGCAGATTCACACCCACAGACAATTTGGGATCACCAATTAACCTCAGCATGTTTTTGGTCTGTGGGGTGAAGCCTGAGAACCCATTGAAGACCCACGCATGCGCATGGAGAGCATGCAAACTCCACACAGAAAGATCCTATGCCCAGCCTGGGATGTGAACTGGGGATCTTCGAGCTGCGAAGTGACAGTGCTAACCACAGAGCAATGCAAATAATTAGAGATAAACCAGCTTCCCTGTCATAAAAGCTTGAGTTGGGGGAACAAAAAACAGATAACAGACAACATGGCAGGACGTAAACTTGAGCAGGGCAGTGGGGTGAACCTTTGGTAACATGTGCATTTCAACTGTTATGCAAAGAAGTTTCATATGAGGAGTGCGCTCTGATTTTCAGACAGGTTTTTCTAATCTAACAGTGACCAAAACCTTGATTTTATCTTATTTTACTTAGGTGGAATGCTTTCTGTCTTAACAGGGGGGACACATGCTGCAGTTTTTGAAAGTCAGCAGCTCTTTAAGTAAACTAGCACAAGGTGTTGTATATCAAATGTAACACAGTGACTTCATTCCAAACCTGACAAAGAAGCTGAATGAATGATAATTAATGCCTGAAACCAAGGAGATTATCAAAAATAAATTAAGAAAAATTAAAATTGAATAAACACCCAAATAGCTTTAATGTAACTGATCTGTATTGCTTTAATGTTTTTTTCTCCTTAGGAACAGGTAAGCCATGACAATACCATGTAAATGATAAGCGCAAACAGAATCTGAGACCCTTTTGTACATCCACAGTAGAAGATTCATACAACACACAAATCCCATCTGTACAACGGGTCACAGAATCTATATTTATTTTTTCCCACTGAAGCAGGTAGCTCTTCACTCAAAGCCAACAGGTACAATGCAATTTTAGATTGTTTTTAATTCTTTTTTTTTTACTTAAACAATAGTTAATTATTCTATTATTATCTCCAAATGACTATAAATGGCATAAAGCTTGTTAGTAGTCAATTTAAATGCACTGTACCTCTTTGTTTTCAATGAAACACCACCATACATTCCTAAAATCGACAGTTAAAACTGCAATATGGTGATAATAAATTTAAAAATATGTCAGGAAAATAAAGAATAAATAAGAATAAATAAATCACTGACTCTTGAGGGGAAAGGGGGGGCGGGGCGCAGAAAAGACACCTTTGGCAGTCTGACAAAGCTGCAGCTGTAGAGCTTTAGCATCACGGTGAGACACGTCTGACTTTATTTACCTCTAGCGCTGACACCCATTTGAAATTTATGTCACTCCTCTTTTGGTATTGTGAATATAAGTGCTTTGTTTACACACTTTCAGTGGGGTACAGCAGACCTGTTCTCAGCAGGCACAGAAGTTTGACACATTTTGGTAACACCAGTAAAAACAAATCCAAAAAAGCGCTTTCGTCATCTGCACCTGAATGTCTTACTGTGTAAATGCCCCCTTAGTTACCAAGAACACTCATGTCTGTGTGTAATGGTTGGTTCTTGAAATTACTGCAAAAGTTGAGCAAGATGACTGAATGAAACACACACACACGAAAATAAGGAAAATTGAATATAAAAAGTGACATGCAGCCAGTGAGCATAGATGTAAGAATCTTTGGCAAAATTATAATCAGAACTGTCATGGGTGCATACAGCTGTTGTCATATTGCATTTGAGGTTGGCTTTTGAACTTTAACGTGCTTCCCTTTTTTTTGTCTCTAAAATCACACCTTTAATCTTAAATTCTACCAGCTACAATGCTTCGATGAGTGCCCTCCAAACGGATGGCGACTGTCCATGCAACTCAGACTCTTGGCTTCTCTCTCATTCATGCCCTGCCTCATTCTGAGAGAACAAAAAAAAATTAGAAACATGACGAACTGAAAAATAACATATACATGTACAAAGTAATGTACACCATATATTCAAACACATTTCAAAATCGTCAGATTTTGAAATCATTAGCCAAAATAACTATATATATAATTTTTCTCAACTCATTAGGTAATCTTCTTTATCTAGACTGTACAATATATGTATATATGAGTAATCATGAGGGACCAAAGCAACAAAAATAAATACTTTTTCGCTATGTCACCTTTCAAAGTAGTATATCTATGTACATTTATATCAATATCAATTTTCCTTAGCTTATAGTGAATGATTGAGCATGAGTTCAAGAAGCAGGCATAGTGCACAGCGTGGAAACTCGTGTTTTTGTCTTTTTCTTTTCATTTTCCCTAAGGATATCTAAATGTCAATTTTGACAACACTGTGGAACAAAAAAAAGAGAAATTAACTGTCTTGATACAGTGAAAGGTAACCCTGGCTCAAATGGACCAAAAATAAAAGAAAAAAAAGTACAAATATAGCATCTCACCATCATGTGACTACTTCAACAATGGGTTATCTACTTCTTTTTAGGACTCAGAGAAGAGTACAAAAAATGTTTGTCTATTTCATGCAGTCTTTGACAAGTCATACAATCTCAGTGTACTTGTCTAAAGGTTCTTAGTTTTTAGCACATAGCATAGAATGTTTTCAGTGATGTTGAATGTAGCTATGAAGGAGGGTGCAGTTTTGGACAACAACATGCATAAAGAACAGTGCATAGGTCCACGTCATTGGGCCAGTCCTTGGTGATTTCCAGTGTGTTTCAATGGCAGCGTCTATAAACAGATCCACTACTGCAAGCAGTTGGTGATGGGCAAGTGGATGTGACTCTGGAGGTCGAAGCCTGAATAAGTGGCGCCATCTTTTGGAGAAACAGTCTTCCTTGCTCTCGCTCTCTCTCCTCTCTCTCGGTCTGCCATGCGATCAGTAGCTTGCTGATTTCAGGCAAGAGAAATCCAAGAAGCATGTTTGGAGAGAGGCGTGAACCAGAAGTAATGCAAGTGTGGCTACACTGACACAAAGTGCGATGACCTTAGCGTGGCAAGGGGAGTAGGTAGAGATTTTATTTTTTAAATAAGTCTGGTCTGCTATGCACAGTTTAGATAAGTCGTCGTTTCACTGCAGAGCCCTTTCCAACACACAACAGACCCGGAATTGATCACTCTAAGGATTTCACAATGACTACTGGGGAAGGTAGAAGAACCAAGCTTAAAGATCAAGCTAACATGCATAATGTCTTCAGACAATGTTTTGATAAAAGCCATCAAGGCCGACTTTTTTTCCCGAAGACGAGTTCAAGAAGAACCCAGATTTGTTTTCTTTTTTTTTGTTCAACACTTCATCTTTTGAAAGGAGGAAATAATAATGTCTTAATAGCTACATCATTCTTGCACTTTTATTGCAACTACCTTTGGTAAATCAATCAACAAAATAACACAAAACCCTGAAACATACAAGTCTTTACTTGTTCCCCAACTAAACTTAGCATTGTTCCTTTACTCTATAGCTCGTAATTTCCTCTCACCACAGGTGAGCCTGTGAATAAATTTTCTCTCTCTAACGGTCTCCATGGTTGTCATTTTTACCACACTTCCTCTACCTCCACTCTGAATCCACACCAAAGCCTTCAAATAGAGACTACTCCAAAAAAGACCAAAGTCAAGACAAACCAGCAAGGCAGAGAGGAAAAAAGAGAGAAGGAAAACAGAAAGAAACCAACAGGAAACAGAAAGGATATTATCGAGTCCTGGCCAAAAAGACACCAATGACGAAGTAAGATTGCAAAATGACCACTGCCATTTGGACATTACGGGTTTCATCGCTTCATTAGTTTGGAGACAAAGCTGACAATGGCAGAGGCTGGCTGATCTGGGTCCAGCTCAGCAAACAGGTGGCTGACATTGTCTGTTGTGCTTCCTTGTTTCCTTGCGACAAATCCAAAAAGTCTGGAAGTAAGAGAAATATATCTGCATTTCGTATTTTGAAAATATTCTGACTTCAAACATACAGTGTTGAGCTTTTTTTTTTCCAATCAAAAAGCTTGGTATGAACAGAAGTAATACAATGACTTGGGAAATCAAGAAAGGGAAATCAACCATGCGTTCTCATAATAGTTTGTTGAAATAAATGAATTTGTTATCTGTAAACTTACTTCACTGAGCCACCTCCTTCTTTACCCCATCTATGGAAAGAAATGAGACACATTATTTTTTGACTCAAGAGATAATAAAGTCTGCTTAGATTTTTTGCATAGGATAGTCAGTTCTTACTTTCTGTCCTGGGGATCAATGTCACAGTAGGTTACCGTGTTAATGGGATAATGTCGCCTAAAGAAAATCCTGCAGCAAAACAAATAGCATGTACATGTTATTCTCAATGGGTGAGCATGCTTTGGAAAGCTTTGGTTGTGTTCACACGCTGGCACACACACACGCACACACACACACACACACACACACACACACACACACACACACACAGACACACACACACACACAGACACACACACACACACACACACACAATTTGCAATACTTATATTTTTCTTATGCTACAAACTGAGACCTCTGAAACTACGCTTCGTTCTAATCTAGTTTAAGTCAGAGACTGTTTGTTGTATTTTAGTTTTTCACTGGCATTGGTCTCTACCTATCTGTGTCTGCACTTGGGTTCCCTGACCCGCCACAACTACCACCATGAGGGCCAAATTTAAACTGGGTTCCATGCAATATACAGAATTTAAACATTACATTATATAATGTAAACATTTACTTTGAATTTTATACACTCTTTATCAATCATCAAAGTCATATTTTTCAGTCTGTTTTTGTTTACTTCCATTCATTCTAAAATCAGATTTTTAATATAGTTAAAAATATGATCAAATATTTCACACAATTGTTAATTACTAACAAGCTACCCAATGGGAAAATAATTTCTGTGGGTGGCTATATATTGCAGAGCTACTGTGGCACTTACTTCCTCTGACTGTCTGTAAGTGTGATGCCCTGTGTGGACACCTTATAGTGGACAGTGGTGGCGTCAGGCAAAGGGTTGGTTGCCAACGTTTGACTAATTGCCCTGGCAATGGCCTGCGGGCCTGTGAGAGATTCCATGTCCACAGAGTTGATGTAGAGAACATTGCATGCTACAAGTAAACAATAAAACAGAGTCACTGTTAAATAAGAACAGTCATTGGAAGAAAATGGTATGCATGCAGTTCAGTGTAGGGGGATGGAAGTTGTAGTGAGGAGTATTTAAAAAGCATACATTGAAGAATGCTATGCAGTGCACAGAAAGTAGTCCATATAATTTAACTTTAAGGAATGCTTCTGCACTCCGTTGACTGTCACCATGCACTACGTTGTGCATGCATTTAAATTTTTTCAAAGCTTGAATTTGAGGTTTCATTAACTGCAAGTCTGTCAAAGCTTTTTATTCTGTCATAGCATCAATCACTGCATAAGTGTTCAGTCCAAGTGCATGATGGAGCAAAGCAGTGTAAAGCAGTATTTACCATGGGCTTCCTCAGGAACCTTTTGAACTGTAAGGTAAGGATGACAGTGTGTCAGGAAATGGGCTGCTGCTGTGAACAATGACTAGAAATCACGAAAGATATACATAGATAATTCAGATAATGTAAGTATGCATTCCAAAGCTACAAGGCATGATGAGCCTCAGACTGCACCTATAACAAGCAAAAACCATACACAATTTAAATATGGCCACTATCTCCAACAAAATGTTGTTCCACTTGCCGTCACTGTTGAACCTCAGTATTGAATCAGTTTGATGGAGAATTTGATGTTTGCTGTCTGTGCAAGTTTGTGGTCCATGGTAAAATCACAAATCCACGTGTGTACGTGGTCAGAAAAGGGTGTCCAAAAAGTGTTCCAAATGTGGCAGGAGCATTTCAAACTAAGTATTGCTACACACAAAAACTATTTCACAGGAGACAGCAGTCAAATTTAGAAAGGCAGTTTTTGCTTTTTATAAATGCATTCTCACAACTTCTTGATTGTACCTCATTGCTAGCTGCATGTTTTTTGTTTCAAGGAATAATGTTTGGAGACCTAACAGTGGATGCCAACCAATCCACATGGAACCTGAAGTTCCATGTGGATGGCATCCACATGAAACTTCATCGAATCAATATTTTCATACAGTTTCTGCCTTTTTCCATTAATAAACTCACTCTTGTTCTCAGTTTTTCAATACTTTGTCACTATTTTAACTAGGAAAGAGTCTCTGTTTTCCCATCAAACAAATACTAATGGATGTTTCCTGATGATATGATGAAACGAATTCACTTGCCACTATTAAATTCTAGTAATGCTTACCTGCGCCCTGCTTAAGAAGTTCAACAACTGGATCAGTAGGTGTGGCGAGTTCTAGCGCCTCTTTATTTGGGTCTTTGAGTGACAGAATAGAGAAGATGTCAGATTTTTCTGTCAAACAATTTTGCAACGTACTCCAAGAAACAATCATGCACTTGAATTGCAGTTGACAAAGGAAATCTGCTACTAGCCTAATCTGGTACAATATACACTTGTCTTTGTGTGAGATTCAAACTTTTGGATGTGATCCCTGACAATTAAATCTAACAAACTAATATTAAACACAAAATGACCAAACAAACTGCTGCCATAGTAATTTCTTTAGTCTATCAGTTTTAGTTTTTCGATAGCATTAGTATATACTACAAAAAAAAAAAAAATCCACATTTAAAGGGATTTCAACCATTTAAATGTGTGGAGATGATACTGCATTGCTTAGTTGTGATCTCTTGGTTTGTGCAGTATATATTTGTACTACAGTTTTTTGGGATTCCACAGCATGATATGCTGCCCTTTCCATAAAAAAACTGAAAATACCTGAGATAACAAAGACTTTGTCAAAAGAGAGATATGAAGGAGGTGGAGCTGACCTTTGGTGGGGATCATCAGCTTGCAAGGCAGAGCCAGTGGAGTCATCGAGTGTTGGTACACCAGAGCAGAGAGACATCCTATGAACACAAGATAAACTGTTAGAGCAATTTCATATGAAAGTAAGTCTTAGTGGACAAGTCAAATGTCACAAACTGTAAAATTAAGACTACAAGCTCACCAAAGTACGGTTCATTGGGACAACCCTTCAGACGGACGCCTTTGGGGCTTGTCTCAATCAGGAAGTGCCTCACCAGTTCGTTAGTGATGTCACCAACTAGGAAAGAAAGAAAAATACTTGTGCTATCATGAGAAAGCAGCATGTTTAACAGCAAGTTGAATGGTGAGTGGACTGTGGGAAACCTTTACCTTTCTTGTTCTGCTGAACCGTTGGTGGGGGACATGCTACCTTCATGGCCAGACCATAGGCCCCACGGAAAGAATGGCTGTCCCTAATGATGAATGCCCCAGGTTCCCTGTCCTTCAACAAATTGATGGCTGCAAGGACAGCGAACAAAGAGAAGCAGGAGTGAGAGAGAGATTGGAAAGGATGAGGCAGAAATTAACGGAGATATAGGAAATGAGCAGAATGAATCACAAGGGGGAAAAAAAAGGATGAACAAAGAAGATGAAAGGAAAATTCACAATCAAGTGACAAATGGCTACACTGTTTCAGGAACAGATTAGTAAATTCATAGCAATGGATTGTTTGATGTTTCTAACACTTACCTTGCTCTCTGGAAATGTCTGGCTTGTACCAGAACTTGGAAGTGTCCTGGACAAACTTGACATTCATCTTAATGTCTGGATAACCATCTGTTTGGATGAAAGCACAGATGATAAATAACTACTGTTGAGATCATAAACCTGCTGTGAACAAAAGAAAACCATTTCCTGCCTCTCACCATATATGGACTTGGAGACGTCTGGGAGTGTGTGTGCTCCAGACAGGTTTGGTGTGCTGCCACAAGTGGCTGGTGTCGACATCAAGTTCTTGTTGTCTGTCCTCTCCGCATCGCCACTGGACATGTGTCTCTTCTCTGGCAGCTGTGGTGAGACAGGGAAGGCAGGTGTGGGAGGCAGTTGGGTGCTCCCTTGGCGAGAAGCAGCACCCAGCTCATCAGGTGTGCTGTGGCCAGTCACTGCTGTTCGTCGTCCCATGAGAGGACTTGGAGGCACACCAGTGGCTGCCGTTTTGGGGTTTCGGGCAATCAGAGAATTGGATGGGACGCTGGCTGGAGGTGGGTGTCTGGCCAGTGAGGGGCTGGCTTGACCCAGGCGTCTCTGGAGGGCAGGGCTTGGGGGTGTGTTGGTGGCCACAGTGCGATGGAGGGTGTTGGGGCTGCCAGGGACAGTGTGGATGCCCATGATGCTGACCTGGGATCCCTCAGGTGAGGTGGGTCTGTGGGTGTATGAGGAGGCGGGGCTGTGTGGGGCACCATCTGAAGAACCAACCCTCCTTCTTCAAACACAAAAGCGAAATTAGACAAAATTAATATTGTTATTCTGTTTGCATACTGCATTATGTATCCGTCCATCAAATTTATTATACAAAACACTGACAATATCTGTATTATCTTCATGTGATGTAGGTTTTTCTTGTAGTTGAAGTAGCAGTTCACAGAAGTAGGGCAGTAGCCTCAAACTCAATTGGTTGATTAGTTGGCTGATATGCTCTTATCAAATCAAACTGTCATTCTTCGCACAGTTGCCAGTGTCATTTACATACAGTGAGGAAAAGCAATACATTAACAGTCCTGCAGAATTAATGTATTATTTTTGGAGGTAGGAGGGCCATACTATCTGAACATGTGTGTTTTCACAGCTTTAAACTTGCCCAACCAAAAGGAGACTGCTTGGTTTAACTTATTTATTGTTAACTGAAGGCTTAGTTGGAGGAAGCTCCAAAGTAATGGACACAGTGTCAAAAAAGTTGTTACTGCAGCTACATTTTGTTAAAAGTGATGGCCATAAGTTGAGTGTAAATGTCACAAACAGAAGCTTGCAGTTGACATAGTTCAGTATTCTGAAATCAAATAAATATGGGGCCATGTGTCTTGGCTCTGAGTCCATTCACTATCAAATGAAGAGGTCCAAATGATTGAATCTGCTGTAAATACTTGCTGTTTATGTAGATTTATAACTCATTTAAGCTAAGAAGGTTAGCAGGCAGAGTGCAATGAATGAACAGTGGCTCATATAGTTCATCTTGACATGAAGAACTTTTCCCCCCAAAATCAAACAATTCATTAAAGAGTGGGTATAATTTCAGCAGACCAAGATTTTCCTTGGATGAGTACACTTATCTCAAACCAATTTTTAAGGAACAATTACCTGAATTTCCTCATTCATTTACTTTATAATGATAATCGTATTTTTTTTGTCTTTTGGAACTGGCAAAGACTAGTGGTATTGGTGGTCTAGATGTAAAATGTGCTATGGAAGATCAAGGAAGTAGAATTTAGGTCTGGCAAACTCCAGTTGCAAAGCCCCTTTATTGTTACTTCTTTTACATTCTGAAAACAGTGATCCATCTTATTACTGAAATATTTAAGATGCTTTTGTCTAACTGGTTGCATTGAAACCAATAAAAAATTGCCTGCACTTGAGGGTAAACAAAGTAAAGTGAATAAAAGTGTGCTTAGCTTTTACAAAAGTCAAACCAAAGTCAATTTTTCTGATCAAATACAAAATGGCCAAACTTCTGCAATAAAATATTACTACTCACTCGCCAGTGCTGTGGATGGGACTGCTTGAGGAGAAAGGAGCGCTCAGTGGTTGTGCCCTGGAGTCCCCCAAACTGCGACTATCTGAGAAACAGAAAACATGAAAACACACACAAACACAGTTTCAATTTAATGTGTCATATAACATTTTTTGCCCACAACAAAACTGTATGCAGTTGATCAGACACCGAACAAAAAGCTGCAGTGTCAGAAACAGGGAATGATTTAGAAATCATTCTCAATACAACGCACATTATGTGGAAACCTGGGATGCAGAAAAGGAAAGAAAAGCATCTGGTTGCAGTGAAACACAAAAGGAGGAGACATTTACACTGCATTGCCACAGAAGTGCCCTTACCTTGCTCACCATCATTAGAATCAGAGTCTGATCAGCAAGATAAGACAGAAAGCAAGGGGAGAAGAGGAAGAGAAGATGTATGGAAGAGGAGACAAGAAAGACACACTTTGCGTGCAAAGCAAGAACTGGAGGGTCTGTGTTAGCTATTAGCATTTAGTGGAAGCAAGAACTGTTGAGCACTAGAGGGAAGCAAAGACCAACAATATTGAAACAGCTTTCTGCTACAGACCTACACTATGACTTAATGCAGAGTTGATGTACACTAGTGCAATCTGAACAAAGTCATAGCTTCTGTACATCTGCTTTTGATTTTAAGAATATTCTGTATGAAATTATTCCAAGTTTTAAATGAAGTACAGTTTCACTAAATCTCATGTTTTCTCTGGCTGCAACGGCTCTTCAAATGGAAACAATCTGCATGTCGTTTCATACACACTCACAAAATTTGTTATCTTTACTCCTGAAATATGCATTCAAAACAAAACTGAGGATACTATATTTGATACTTGTAGATTGACCTGATCCACCCTGCTGACGAGGCTTCAATCCCAGCGCTGAAAGAGGAGTACTGGCCAAACCTGGAGGGGAGCGAGCTACAAATAAAGGAGGCAAGAGACTTAAAAGATTCCTGTTGATATGGGATCCTCCTCAAAACCTATTAAAAAATGATGCCAATAAGATGAGAAGTACACATACAAGCCATGCCAATAATGTCCAATGACCAATGCTTGGCATGAAAAGACACAATTCATCACTCAAGCAGCAATATAATGGGCATGCATGAAATGGTGAATTTTGTGTACATGTTAGTGTACATGTTTGAAGTATACTTGGTTAATGAAACCACTTAGTATGCAAGATTGGATTGATCAGATTCTTAATGCAAGTTATAGTAGGACTTTTTCTTATGTATAATACTTGCACTTGATGCACAAGTAGAAAAGTACACCCTAAATTCAAAGTTTCATCACGTGTCTCAAAATGTCTGAATTAAATATTGTGAATAAAAATATAGCCTAATGTGAAAGTTCTTGTAAAGTAAATACATTGTATTTGGTGTAAGCCATGACAATCCAATGCATTTTTTGTGAAATTCAGCAAATATCTCCACACGGTCTGCTAGATATCTGCTCTGTGTCTGTAGAAAAGATTCTCGAACTACTTCACAGGACAGCTGTGACTCCATAAACTGAAAACAATCTGGCTCAGAAGATTGTGGCTTCAGAGTCAACAACATTAGTTAAGGTCTGAACCTTGGGGGTTGTACTAATGTGGCTTACTGAGGTGATTGAGACACATGAGGATCATCGGGAAAGACAAGTTATTTCCAAAATGAGATGCCAGGAATGACAATCTCTACAGATTGTCATGGAAACACTGATATTTTTCTGTCAATCATTCCTAAAGCAACAATGTACATTGATAGAAAAGGTGGAATTACTTAAGGAAAATGCTTTTGAAAGACTACTGTAGATCCTGGATGACGTAAAGGACATCTATCATTTTGGAAATGAACACTTACTCCACTTGCAGAAGAATCCAGATCAAAAGCATGACATAGATTCAGTAAATGTTCACTTAAGGTGGCATGGAAAGGCATAAAGGAAGGTAAATATGAAGATTTGTGCCATAGAACAGCTTCTTACGGCAACAGCTGTGTGTTCAAGACTGCTGGAGAGGAGGGCAGGGCTGGTTTTTAAAAGTCAACACAATCTCTCACACAAAGCCTGCTGAAGCTGAACAGGGTGGATAGTGTTGTAACTGCATCTAATAGATGGGTGTTGAGGAGTTGGTCAAAGCAGTGGTAAATTAGATGAGGTGTTTGTGTATGCCATTTTTGCTTTTCCTTAGTTTTGCTATAACTGACAAAAATCTTATTTAGTGTACCAATATGACATTGTTTTTCAACTCTAAACCCTAGTCTACATTTCTGTATATTTGATTATATGGCTATATTGAAAAACTACAGTAGATAAAGATGATTTAAAAAGCACAAGAGAAGAAGGAAAGACAATAAATAAGGGACACAAATGAAAGAAGCAGGAAGAGAATTTAAAAAGTAAAAGGAATAAAAAATATGTTCAAAATGAATTATATCACTCATGTGACAAGTGAATGTGTTTAGAGACTCTACAGGTACACATAATGCAGCAGTGTGTTTAAAATTGAACAATATATAGAAAAAAATACCTTCAGCCCTCTTTTATTTCACTTTCTTCTTGTCTAATTTGTTTTTCAAGTAAGTCAAAATGACTTTTAGCTGAACACATTTCTACATATATATATATATATATATATATATATATATATATATATATATATATATATATATATATATATATATATATTGCCAAAAGTATTCGCTCACCCATCCAAATACTCAGAATCAGGTGTTCCAATCACTTCCATGGCCACCGGTGTATAAAATCAAGCACCTAGAAACATTTGTGAAAGAATGGGTCGCTCTCAGGAGCTCAGTGAATTCCAGCGTGGCACTGTGATAGGATGCCACCTGTGCAACAAATCCAGTCATGACATTTCCTCGCTCCTAAATATTCCACAGTCAACTGTCAGCTGTATTATAAGAAAGTGAGTGTGTGGGAACGACAGCAACTCAGCCGCGAAGTGGTAGGCCATGTAAACTGATGGAGCGGGGTCAGCGGATGCTGAGGCGCATAGTGCCAAGAGGTCGCCAACTTTCTGCAGAGTCAATTGCTACAGACCTTCAAACTTCATGTGGCCTTCAGATTAGCTCAAGAACAGTGTGCAGAGAGCTTCATGGAATGGGTTTCCATGGCTAAGCAGCTGCATCCAAGCCATACATCACCAAGTGCAATGCAAAGCGTCAGATGCAGTGGTGTAAAGCACGCCACCAACACATTCTCTGGAGTGACGAATCGCACTTTCTCCATCTGGCAATCTGATGGACGAGTCTGGGTTTGGCAGTTGCCAGGAGAACGATACTTGTCGGACTGCATTGTGCCAAGTGTAAAGTTTGGTGGAGGGGGGATTATGGTGTGGGGTTGTTTTTCAGGAGCTGGGCTTGGCCCCTTAGTTCCAGTGAAAGGAACTCTGAATGCTTCAGCATACCAAGACATTTTGGACAATTCCATGCTCCCAACTTTGTGGGAAAAGTTTGAAGCTGGCCCCTTCCTCTTCCAACATGACTGTGCACCAGTGCACAAAGCAAGGTCCATAAAGACATGGATGACAGAGTCTGGTGTGGATGAACTTGACTGGCCTGCACAGAGTCCTGATCTCAACCTGAAAGAACACCTTTGGGATGAATTAGAGTGGAGACTGAGAGCCAGGCCTTCTCGTCCAACATCATTGTGTGACCTCACAAATGCGCTTCTGGAAGAATGGTCAAAAATTCCCATAAACACACTCCTACACCTTGTGGACAGCCTTCCCAGAAGAGTTGAAGCTGTTATAGCTGCAAAGGGTGGAGCGACATCATATTGAACCCTATGGATTAGGAATGGGCTGTCACTTACGTTCATATGCGAGTCAAGGCAGATGAGCAAATACTTTTGGCAATATAGTGTATATATATATATATATATATATATATATATATATATATATATATATATATATATATATATATATATATATATATATATATGTATATAGTGTTTTGATAAGCTTCTGCAATATCACAGATATATGTCCGGCATTTATTCCTGTCCAGAGCTGCATTAATTTGTCACCAAGATCTTGTATTGATGATGGGAGAGTCCGGCCACTGCACAAAGTCTTCTCCAGCACATCCCAAAGATTCTCAACTGGGCTGAGGTCTGGACTCTATGAATGCCAATCCATATGTGAAAACGATGTCTCATGCTCCCTGAAGCACTCTTTCACAATTTGAGCCCCATGAATCCTAGCATTGTCACCTTGGAATATGCCCTTGTCATCGGGGAAGAAAAACTCCATTGATGGAAAGACAGGGTCACTCAGTATATTAAGGTAGTCAGCTGACTTCATTCTTTGGACAAACAACATTGCTGAACCTAGACCTGACCAACTTGCAGCAACTCCAGATCATAACACTGCCCTCACAGGCTAGTACAGTACACACCAAGCATGAGGAGTGCATCATTTCATCTGCTGAAACATAATCACCCATGCTTTTGGCATTCCATGTTTTCTTTTCTGTCTGTTGTAGACACATGATACACACAGGAGTTAGTACTTGATTGCATAACCATTGTTTTTGATGATTGCAGCCATGCGTCTTGGCATGCTCTCCACTAGCTTCTGACATTGTTCTGCTGTCACAGCAGTCCATTCCTCTTGCACAAATTCAAACAAATTTGCTTTGATTTTGGGTTTGTGGTTCTCCACTTTGCGTCTGATGATTTTCCACAGGTTTTCAATTGCATTTAGATCCGGTGATTGAGCAGGCCAAGGCATGGTTCCAACGTTCTGGTTCTCCACCCAGGCTTTAACTGACCTTGCTGTGTGGCAAGGGGCATTTTCTTGTTGGAAAATCCCGTCATTCAAGGCAGGAAAGAGTTTTCCAGCTGATGAAAGAAGACTGTTTTCAAGAGTAGTCCTGTACATAACCTCGTTCACTGGCCCTTCACACAGTTGCATTTGCTGTTCCACCTATATTGAAACAACCCCAGATTGTCACTGATCCACCCCCATGTTTTACTGTAGAGGCAAGACACTCTGGTTTGTAGGCTTCTCCAGGCTTCCTCCTAACTAGTAAGTTGGCTGGAGTGGGCATCAACTGAAAATTGGATTTCTCACTGAAGAGAACCTTAGCCCAATCATCAACAGTCCAATCCTTGTGATCCACAGCACAGAGTAACTGGGCCTTCTTCTGCCTTTTGTTGATGAAAGGCGCTGTGTGACTTCAGACCAGCTTCAGGAAGTCAGTGTCCAACTGTCCTTTCCGAACAAGTCACATTTCTCGATAGTGCCCACTCATTTTTAAGGTCACTGGAGGTCTGACGACGATTCCGGACATGGAACGGATGAGCGCATGGTCATCTCGTGAGGTAGAAAGATGTTTCCTGCTGTGACTAGCTAGAAATTTGGTAGTACCATGTTCAGCTTGTTTTTTCTTGGTGCAATGAACGGCTGTGTTTGAGATCTTCAGTTTTTCCGCTACCTGTCTCTCACTCATGCCAATTTCCAGCACTGGCAAGATGGCTGTCTTTGTGGCTTCACATAAGTCTTTGGTTTTAGGCATTATGTGAGAGCTGACAACTTCTGAGTTGTGCTATGGCTTGAATGTAAGCAGGAAACCACTCTAGGCCTTTGCATGTGCAGTGCTGTTTTTGAGATAAAATGGCCTCTTATACACCCTGGGAATACAATTAGCTTAAGCATGTCAAATAGGATACAAAGTATTATGTAATCAGCTGCATTTTTTGTTGTATTCATTGCATTCTTCAGGTAATATACCTTTAGTGGTACCAGGCATTAAAATGAACAAGAAATTGAAGAAAACAAGGGTGGTCTAATATTTTTTTTTTTATAAATAATTGTGTGTGTGTGTGCGCGCGTGTGTGTATATATATATATATATATATATATAAAAATAAATAAATATGTATATATATATATATATAGTACATATATATGTACTATATATATATATATATATATATATATATATATATATATATATATATATATATATATATATATATATATATATATATACGCATATATATTAGTGGTGGGACGCAATTAAAAAAATTTAATTAATTACAGGATTAATTGCAGTTTTGTCAAATAGCAATGTTTCACACAACAAGTGAAGTTTTTCAATTCAAATAAAATTGTGGTTGACAGTTGAATCAATGAATAGACATATACGTGTTTATATTTTAAAATTTATTTAAAAACAAAGGAAAATGGGACAGGGCTGCACAGTGGTGTAGTGGTTAGCACTTTCGCCTTGCAGCGAGAAGATCCCTGGTTCGTGTTCCGGCTTTCCCGGGATCTTTCTGCATGGAGTTTGCATGTTCTCCCTGTGCATGCGTGGGTTTTCTCCGGGTACTCCGGCTTCCTCCCACAGTCCAAAAATATGCTGAGGTTAATTGATCATTCTAAATTGCCCGTAGGTGTGAATGTGAGAGTGATTGTTTGTCTCTGTCTGTGGCCCTGCGACGGACTGGCGACCTGTCTAGGGTGTCCCCTGCCTTCGCCCGAGTTAGCTGGGATAGGCTCCAGCCCCCCCGCGACCCTAGTGAGGATTAAGCGGTGTATAGATAATGGATGGATGGACGGATGGAAAATGGGACATATAGAAAAAAATGATTTTGATGACTTAAAGCCTGAATTTAGTTGTTTTTTCCACTGTATGGCACATAAAATCAGCTTAAGTAGTTCAAGGAGCTTCAGAAAGTTGAAAATCCAGAGATTCATTCTGTTTTCATCTTTTCTGGGTCTGATAAATGGTGTAATTTTGATGGTTCTTTTTATAGGAATATCAATTTTTATTTATGTAATTTTTTTCTAAACAAAAAGTTTATAATGAAGTTATTAAAAGAGATATTTTTGTTGTTTAGGTTATTCCTCCTCCAAGGAGGCAGAGCCTAACGGAGTAAAAACTTAAACCACAAAAATGTTTCATTTCTATTTATCTGCATTTTTCATCTGTCTGCTACATTCACAGATTACCTCAAATCTAAGTGCAATTATAGCGATTTTATTCAACATTTTAAGACTTTCTGGAAACTCAAGCACTGTCTAGAAAAGTTGTCTATTATGGGACAGCTACACCGTTAGCGTTAGCATGACTCGTAGCCAACGTTAGCTCTGGTGCTAACAGCAACATGTTTTACATTGAGGTGATACCGTCGGCTTGAAGTGACGCAGTGATCAGAAAACTCTTTGTTGTACAATTTGTACACAACCAGGCTTTTAGCCAAGCTGCCATCAGGAAGATTTTTAAAAGGAAAATTTCTGCCCAACAAGCTCAATCTCGTTTTCCTTCACTGTTCACCAGTGCCTGACTTCACTCAGTGCTTCCTGTGCTTCTTCTTCATGGCTAGAAACAGACTTCAGGTTCATTACCGCCACCTACTGGGCCGGAGTGTTCATCAGAGTTACTGGGGTGCCAGAAATGAGGAAACTGAGGAGGGTGCAATTAATTGCGTTATTATTTTAACGCGTTATTTTCGCAGTAATTAATTAGTCGAAATTGAAAACTGAAAACAGAATGAATCTCTGGATTTTCAACTTTCTGAAGCGCCTTGAACGACTTATGCTGATTTTATGTGCCATACAGTGGAAAAAACAACTAAATTCAGGCTTTAAGTCATCAAAATCACTTTTTTCTATATGTCCCATTTTCCTTCTTTTAAAATAAATTTTAAATTATAAACACGTATATGTCTATTGATTGATTCAACTGTCAACCACAATTTTATTTGAATTGACAAACTTCACTTATTATGTCAAGTATTGCTATTTGACAAAACTGCAATTAATTGCGATTAATGCCGACTTCATAAATTCTGTTCATGAAATAACTCAACAGTTTGCACCAAATGAAAATATTAAGTATCAAAGTAATCTGTGTTCTACAGCATTTAAAATTGAAGAAATATCTGATGCAGATGTGCTTAACATTATTAACTCTCTAAATAATTCAAAGGCACAAGATAGTTACGGGTTAGACACGCACTTTTTAAAATTATATAAAGATGTTTTGATTGTACCTTTAAAACATTTGATAAACTTATCTTTTAGGCAAAGTGTTGTTCCTTCAGCTTGGAAGTCCGCTGTGGTTACTCCAATTTTTAAATCAGGAAATAAAACCGAGATGGAAAATTATAGACCGATTAGTTTGCTTCCTGTTATCTCAAAAATTGCTGAGAAATGGGTGGCAAAACAATTGAATAAACATTTAAATTCTAATACGTATCTGCACCCAATGCAGTTTGGGTTTCGTAATCACCATTCAACAGAATCTGCAAACTGCCTTTTTATCGAAAAAGTCAAGGGCCTTCTAAATGATCATAATTATGTAGGTGCTGTTTTTTTAGACCTCAAGAAGGCTTTTGACACAGTGAACCATGAAATTCTTTTAAAGAAATTACTTGATTTTAATTTCTCTGATGAGGCCATGCTTTGGTTTGAATCCTACCTTAGTAATAGACAGCAGTGCGTCTCCATTTCGGGTTGCAAATCATCATACCTGCATTGTCAAACAGGAGTCCCCCAAGGTAGCGTTCTAGGTCCAATTTTATTTAGTTTATTTATTAATGATTTACCAAGTGTGTGCTCCAATGTCAATGTCCAGCTGTACGCAGACGATGCGGTGATTTTCACCCATGGCAACACCCATACTGAAGTTTCTGAAGTTTTAACAACTGCCCTGACTCACGTTCAAAGGTGGGTCACGGAATCATGTCTCCAACCTAATATTAAGAAAACGGTCTGTATGGTGTTCAGTATAACACCAAAAAATCTACAGCGGTCCTATGTCTTCCTGGATGGAGTCGAGCTGACTCTTGTCAAAGAGTTCAAATACCTGGGTTTGACTCTGGACCCGACATTGACATTTAAGAAACACATTAAGCGCCTCACTAAAACTGTTAATTTTAATGTTGCAAATTTTAGACAGGTAAGACCCTTCATGACTCTATATGCTGCACAGATGTTTTTACACTCAATGATTTTTTCTCATATAGAGTACTGTATGACCACATGGTCACTTGCTGATGGCACAACACTTAAATCGATTGAATCTCTTTTTAAAAAAGCCATAAAAATTCTAGACATGAAACCATTTTCAGTTCATCATTGTACTGTCTTAGACAAGTATAACTTTCTTAGTTTTGACAATTTTGTTAATTTTAAAAATGCTTGTTTTGTATACAAAGTTTTGAATGGCCTCGCACCTCCTCCACTACAGGAGTTCATCAAAAGGAAAACCGTGAGTGGGATGGCTACCAGGGCCACGGCACGAGGAGACTGTCACGTGCCATACAGACGCACAAAATTTGCAAAGACTGTGCTCTCTGTAAAAGGCACCAAGTACTGGAATAGTCTTCCATCATCTATTAGAGAAACTCCAACACTTGCCACATTTAAGCTTCACCTAAAACAGTGGCTTAAGGAAAACCAGGCCTGTGAACATTTTTAGTGTAACTCTTCTTCTGTTTGTATTGTGATGTGTTTCTCTTTTTCTGTCACCTGCCTGGGGACTACAGATGGAAATTAGCATTTCTGCTATAATCTGGCATATTTACACTGCTATTGTTGCATGTGTTCATTAATATGCACTGTCCCTATTAAATAAACTAATAAATAAATAAATAAAATTAATTACAAAGCCTGTAATTAATTAGATTAATTTTTAAAATTGCGTCCCACCACTAATATGTATATATGTATATATATGTGTGTGTGTGTGTGTGTGTGTGTGTGTGTGTGTGGGTGTGTGTGTGTGTGTGTGTGTACATACACATATATATATATATGTGCAGAGAGAGAAAGAGAGAGGGGGAGAGTATATATTATTAAGATATTATAGTCTTCTTATAGTATTAAAGAAAAGGTTTTGTAAATTTTTGGCAGTGCCCTGGTCTTCAGGCAGAGTGAACCTACACATGTTGAAGTAAGGAGTCTGTGGTGACACGGGGAAGCTGGGGGTCGTTGGGGAATTCTCACCACAATCTCCAAAGGTGAGACTGTTGGAAAACCCATCTGCTTCGTCATCCTTAAAGGCCTCCTGGTAGGTTTGCATGGTACCCTGGAAGACAGGAAAGAGACACACGTGCACACAGCACCATAAAAAAGCAAAAAATATACAATTGATGATAAGGAGACAAAAAAGTACCAACATTTGAAACTTGAAAATTTGAAATTTTAATTGCTTCTATAATATTATCTTGCCTACTTTGAATCGATGTGCATTGGTCTTTTAGCTGGATGAGCTGCTACTACAAAATACAAGGTTACTTATAAGCACAATTCTATTTGTAAAATAGTGTACTAAAGGCTTGATGATAAAATGAAATACTATACCTGTCTTGGTATGCCTTCAGAGTTGAGGGCCAGACTGTTAGCAAAGTCTGGTGAATGCACTGCAGAGGTGCTGTCATGGCTGCTCTGGTACTGGCCTTCACTCGTGGTCCGACGCCTTCCAGTCTCCTGCGTCATTTCTGGGGTCATTCCTCTGGAGCGAACTCCTGACACCCCCCAAAATATTCACCATGAACCATCGTCAACTCAGTAAATAGATGTTAAAAGCAGCTTTTTATGTTGGTTGTGCACCACATGGGAACATTTAGCAAGCTTTTAAGCTTCAAAAAGAGTGAAAATAGAAAGGCAATCTACACAGGACAAAATTAATAAAGCCCTTTTAGTTTGAGAATTCATGAAACTTGTTTTTCCCTACAGAATGATCCTTTATCTTTTTGCTGCTTTGTGTTTTAATTATCTGGCGTGCAGGCTGGTTCTCCACCTTCGAATTGTGTGGACATAAACTTACAGCCCTTATCAAGAGAGAGAAACAAAGAGAAAGATAAAGAAAGTGTATAGTAGCAGGTGCAGCTTATATGAAAAGGGCATGGAAAATGACAAAAAGAGCAGAAATAGGAATTGGTAGGAAGTCATGAAGAAAGCAAATATAAGAGTCCTTTAAACATTTTTAAACAGGTGGGAAGCAGAGAAAGATTCTACAAATGCAGGAAATAAAAAAAAAATCAGAAATTAAAATCAAGGGAAAGTGGACAAACCAGAGAAGGAATAGGAGCGATGGCGGTCAAATTGTTGGGGTGTCATGCTTTCACTGATGCCCCGAATACGAGCGTTGTACTCTGTTCCCAGGGGGAGGATGTCAAGTGGTGGATGGGAAGTAGCAGGTGAAGGAGGAAGTGTGGAGGAGGAGGGCGAGAGAGGTGCAGAAGAAGAAGCAAGGATGGAAAGGGTTTTCATACAGTGGAGAGATGGATTGAACAGAAAAGGAAAAGAAAAATCAGAACAGAAATAGATCTAAGGGAATCATTTTTCTAATGAGGTGATAAAAAAATTGTACAGCTTGACCTTTGACCACCTTTTAAAAAAGAAATTTACATCTTTACTCCACTGGGAGGCACCTGGGAGCTTCCATATAATTTAACATGAAGGTACAATATGAATGCAGACAACGCATGGTAGCTGGAGCTTCTGAATGCCTGGCTATTCTTACTCTCATCCCACCTCCACTCTCACCAGCTCTGCTTTTTTTCAGCTGCAGAGCTACGTTCATGAGCACAGGACATTCCTCTGGTTAGCGCCAAATGATGAATCTAGAACAATAACTGCTGAAAAAACTGTACCGCTTACATTCTGCTTAGTGTTTTAGATGACAGAATTCTGGATGCAATGTATATGTTTTTAAGCAATTTACAAGTATTTAAGATACATGCTAAACATTTGTTTTGCACTAGGTTAATTTTTCAAAGCATCAAACTTTAAATTGCTCCAGCTAGCAACTGTGCATGGCAGCTCCACGAAGTCAGAATCTCCATTCATTAACAATGTTAAATACTGAAAATGGAAGATGTAAAAGCAGATGTGATCGTCATTATTGCAGACCTTGAGCACGTTTTAGGCCTTAGAGTTCTAATTGTTACACTGTATGGAAACCAAATGAGGTCAAAAAAGCATTTGCTGCCTTTGAAACCTATCTGCAATTAAGTATCAAGTATTTACTGTAAACAGGCTCAACATGCAAAAAACAAAACAAAGTGGGATTGTTTTTTAAAGAATATTACAATTCCCTACTGCTAACACAAAAATCCTCAAACAGTATGACTGAAATACTGAAAAACTGACTCAATCAGTACCTCATTCATTCACTAGCTCCAGACAATATCTTGAAGCCTTACCGGCAATACGGTGAGCCACCAGACCTTCCAAATTTAGCGTCTCCTCCTCTGTATCTTGTTCTCTGGGCAAAGAAGAAGATGATGCATCCTTGGGTTGAGGGGTAAGAGTAGGAAGGGGAGAAGAAGAGGCACTGTAGCCTGGGTATGGAGACGAGCCCTGCAGGTCTGGGGAGTGTGAAACAGCGCTGCCTGGGTACGAGTTCATAGGCTTCATTGGTGCCTGCTGGTTGAAATTAGAAGATGAATCTGTGGGATAGTGGTGGGGTGCTTGGTGCGTGTGGAAGCAGGGCTCAGGGGTATGGGTTGGAGTGGTGTTTTGGTGTTGGTAACCGGCATTGAGCCTCTGGGGAGAATACACTGGGGACTCCATAACGGGGCTCTGGGAAGGTAAAGTTGACACTCTCCCAGTTGATTGTAGGGGCTGGTGAAAGGCATTGTTGTAGCCATGGATGGCAGAGTCCGCCTGGTATGAGGGCCTGGCCAGGGTCTGAGAGAAGGGCACCTGGGTTGAATTGAGGTTATTCTCCCCAGGGGGTGCACTGTGGGACTTGGACATGTGAGAGTTAACTGGGTCCAGGTCGAGCATTAGCATGTTTAGAGCCTCAATTGACTGCTCGATGTCTCGCTGTGAGGCGGGTGTGGGGAAGTGGGGCAGGCTATGGGTTGACTGAAGAGGGGGGCCAAAAGGATCATCTGGTAAGCTATACTGGTGCCACGCACTGAGACCTCTTTGAACAGCCTCCCGGCTACTGGTGCTCCTCTCAGGGGCCCTGGGCATCAGTTTTGGGTTCATCTCATTACTGCTGGCAAGTGGGTTCCCAAAGGACTGTGAATGGTACATCCCTCCTCCATTTTGAAAGTTGTTGTATCCCCCTTGTGGCGATGCTGAATCCACAGGCCTCTCTTGCATCCCTGTAGGAGTTTGTACTCCATGCACAGGCATATCGTTCAGTTTCTCCCCAAGTACGCTTCTTTCAAGGTATGGCCCGTCAGTCTGCCCACTGACAGGTGTCTGTGATTGGTAGTAAAGGTCAGCTGGCGTTGCCTGACCCTCTAGGGATGAGAGTGTGCCTAAGCTGTCTACACTGTTGCCCTCTTGGCTATTACGTAGTTCGTCGTCGAGTATATCTGTCTCTTGCTCGCCTGTTGAAGGGGTGCCAATTAGCCTGGCGTGGCCCCCGTTGACATGCACCTGCGCTGGGACCAGGTGTCGGACTCCACCTCCTGGACTGGTGGATGTGGAAAGGTAGGCTTGTCGCTGAGTTGGTGCCTCTAGGCCACTCAGAAGCTGGTCAAGCTCTCTTTTCTCCTGTGGGCTGAGCGGTGGGTGAGGAGCTGTTGGGTTGTGGCTCACAGCACTCTGCACAGACTGGCTGTGCTCATCAGTACGATCAGTCTTGATGGACGCGGTAGAGTTTCCTGAGTCACTGCTCACTGAGAGGGTATGGTCGACAGCAGGAAGGGAGGTGTGGCCTGTCACAGGAAGGGTGTGGTCGGCAGTTTGTAGGGGATGGTTGGCATGCTGCAATGGGTTCTCTGTATTGGTCAAGGGGTTTTCGCGAACTGGGAGGCCGTTGATGGTGACAACTCCCTCCAGGGAGTCTTTCTTGCGAACCCGTGCATATAGGCTTCCATCGATTGGACCTTGAGTGTGAACAACATCTAAAGGAGACATCAAGAAACATATAATACGATTACTAAATGCGTTCTATGTGTTCATGCAGTATATACAGAATTAAATATAGAAACACAAACTGACAAGTGCAAAACTACTTGAGGTGATTTCAACATCTTGTCTTTATGGACAAATTAGCTCCAATTATCAAGTCATTTTTGCATGGGGCATGATCGCTCACACCACAATCACAGTGACTTATTTGATCCTGAGGTCCAGCAAGCAGCCAGCCACCAGCAACACAACCCATTCAGCTCTATTAAAAGCCAATTTGCAGGTCTAAAGCCCCAGTCACATTGTATCAGTGCATGCCCACATGGTCTAGCATGAACCTGGGCAGGTCTTGTCCAAGACACTAAACAGCTGGCCTGTGTGAACCAAAGAGAAGAGCAGCAGTGCCAGTTTGAAAGCTCAGAGCTGGACTGGGAGAGGACGGGATGTCCTCTTCACGCTGATTTCTGGCTGCTGAATCATGCCAGCAGGAGGAACAAGTAGCATACATGCATAGAAAATATGCATTGTACAGGAAAAAAACAAAACAAAATTAAACTCCTTTGGTTTGGCTATGCTTCAGATGAAAAAAAAAACATTAAACTTGGGCAAAGAAAAAAAATCCTTACCTACTTATGTTATCATTCGTGTGTAGAAACTAATTAGACATTCCTTGGACACACACATAGCCCTAGTGAAACAGAATTTCCAGTAACAGACACATCTATTCAAATCTTACATTGCCTGCATTTTGAGAGGCAACATCAATTGACTTGGGCACTAAAATTTTATTTTTCTTTGAAACACAAATAGGTGAACAACATTTTAAACTGCAAAACACTATACTTGCATCGATGAAACACAACACTCACATGTGCACCCGCTCATTCTGTGGTAACTTAAGAAGAAGCACCAGCACTGGTGTCCTAGTATGCATTCACAAAGTAATACACAAGATATACGTGACCGCGGCTGGCTCATTTGTGGGATGTTCCAAACTGAGCGACCCCACGAGGACAGATGGTAGATCACTCGGGCACAGCTATTTCAAACCCCATGTCAACAACAACTCACAGGCACGGTAGCAACACGAATGGGAGGACATGTGAGGAAGCTGTAAACAGAGTTTGTTCTTGTGGTTGTTTTTAGTGTTGACACATTATGAGAGTATATTTGCAGGCTTGGAATTATATTTTGTTATGACTACAATGTCTCATGCACAATCTTGAGCTAAAAGCAAACAGAGCCTTTAACACAATCTAGTAAAGTCAAAAAATTAAAAAATTAAAAAAAATAAACAAAAAGCTTTATTCTATGCAAGCAATAATATAACCAAAACAGGCAACCTGTCCTACAAATATACTGACAAATAATTCATTCTCTACATCAAAAATATCAAACTCGTTGTAAACATGATCCTTACCAGTAGGCTACTCTTTTGAATTTTTACTTGACTGGTACCAAAAAGAAAAAATAAAGAAAAAAATAAATATTTCCTCAGAAATCAAAAATTGTATAGATCAGGAGTATTTTAGTGACTGAATTTTCTCCCTCTGGGCTTCTTCTCTCACTCTCCCTGTCCTTTCTGATTCATGTCCTCCCATTACCCAACATGTGCTCTCCTGAAGTGAGGTGGGCTGTACCACTGAAGCTGCTGAAAGGGGTGAGCTGGCACTCTGGCATGACTGAGCCCGGCAACTGATCCTGGCAACCGGGAGGGACCACCGTCACCACCATCACATAGCTGCTTGGGAGAGACGTCATTTCAAGTAAACTACAACTCCCACACCAGCTGTCTGCAGCCTAGTGACATCATTATGGGGTCCCTTCACTAAGTGTCACCCTCCCTACCTGGATCTTGCAAGTCTTACAGAGCATCTGCTTTTTTTTTTTTCCAGAAATAAGCTGTCAATGCACAGCACAAATCCATAATAGGTGTTGTTTAAATACAATTTAAGGTATGAAATTAAGGTCAATCTACAGTATTTCACAGCTTTTCACAGAACGGTGGTCTACATTTTCCACCAGCTGCTCTTTTGTTTTACGGTCTGTTGCTCTTTCTGACCTTTAGCAGAATGGGAATGTCCTTGTTCTTGGTCATAAAAGATGAGCTGTTAGTGCTCCGTGGCAAAAACGACTAAGCTTTGCCAGGGCGACACTTTTTCCAGCTGCTGGTTAACCCCATTCTGAGGTTAAATTAGAGGACACATCATGGCTCAGAGAGGAAACAAGTTAAAAAAAGAGAAAAACTTAAAATGCACAAAACATCAGCTTATCAACTTTTTTTTTTTTTTTTAATTTACCTGTGAGGATGAACTGGCCTGAGAGTTTGGCATCATTTTCTTGACTCATAGAAGAAGACAACAAACGATATCAGGCATGTGATCTTTTGATTTGCTCTACACTTATGTGCATAAACTAGGAGATAAACATGCATACTATCATACTATTACCACACATATTCTGTACATGCAACATGGAGGTGTTGAGCAATGTTGGAATTGGCCCTTTAACTGGAAACCAAGGGATGAGCAAGCTGTCTGCAAATAGCCCACTCCAGCTGGAGTGCCTTTGAGCAAGACACTGAATATTTTTTAAACTTCGGAGGATCCTATTTCTGACTATAGTGCAATGCATGTGGCACTGTACATGCAAAGTCTAGGGGGTTCATTTTACCTGACGTGGTCCAGACAGTTTGCATGCTCTGTTTGAGTAATTATGGATAACCAGGGGAGACCTGATAGTTGAGCAGTAAGGGTGAATACCACATGTGGCACGAATGCTTTCCAGCAGTGAATGCTTGGTTCAGTTCCTGGCTGGTGCAAACTTTTACTCTGTCATTCCCCTTCTCTCTCTTCCCCACATTCAATGTCTCTCCAGTATGACTATATAAAAAAAAAAGAAAAAAAACAGGCTGTAAAACAGTAACATTCTGGCATTTAGTGCGCCCAAAAGCATACTGTAAAATAATATAACCATCTAGTAAAAATACAGTAATTTTTCAGTTAAAATACAATTTTCATGAATAAATACAATGACCCCCTGTACTTATATATACTGTATATATAAAGGATTATTGAAATACAGATATAAATTGCTAAAAATGTAATGATAAAAAACTGTTTTTTTGACAGATTAATATATATTCATGAAAGCAAATTTATTAAATATTTTTGTTGTAAAAATTGTATAAGATATTGCTCTACTAAACAAATTTATGCAGTTACCAGATCATCCATCCATCCATCCATCCATCCATCATCTATACACCGCTTAATCCTCATTAGGGTCGCCATGGGACTGGAGCCTATCCCAGCTGATTTGGGGCGAAGGCAGGGGACACCCTGGACAGGTCGCCAGTCTGTCGCAGGGCTACATATACAGACAAACAATCACACTCACATTCACACCTACGGGCAATTTAGAATAATCAGTTAACCTGAGCATATTTTTGGACTGTGGGAGGAAGCCGGAGTACCCAGAGAAAACCCACGCATGCACTGGGAGAACACGCAAACTCCATGCAGAAAGATCCCGGGAAAGCCGGGACGCAAACCAGGGACCTTATCGCTGCAAGGCGAAAGTGCTAACCACTACGGCACTGTGCAGCCCAGTTACCAAATCAGCAGAGTTAATTTTTAATATTGCATCTATTTTTTTTTACATCAATAAAATAACATTTCATTTAAAAAAAAGTTATGGTTAGTCAAAGTGAGACGTTTTTAAATTTTATTTTACATTAGACATGTAAATTTGCTGTCTATATTTGATCTGATAGATATTTCCTTGTATCTCAAAATTGCAAAAATTTCAAAAATGCACCAAAAAATGTACAGATTTGTTTTACAGTCCATCCATCCATCATCTATACACTGCTTTATCCTCACTGGGGCTGCGGGAGGGAGGGCGCTGGAGCCTATCCCAGCTGACTTGGGGCGAAGGCAGGAGACACCCTGGACAGGTCGCCAGTCTGTCGCAGGCCTATATATACAGACAGACAATCACACTCGCATTGACACCTATGGGCAATTTAGAATGATATCATTATTTTATTCTCAGTATATTTTTGGACTTTGGGAGGAAGCCAGAGTACCCGGAGAAAACCCATGCATGCACCGGGAGAACATGCAAACTCCATGCAGAAAGATCCCGGGAAAGCCGGGACACTAACCGGGGATCTTCTAGCTGCAAGGTGACACTGCTAACTACTACGCCACTGTGTAGCCCTTGTTTTACAGTGTCTTCATAAAAAAGTGAAAAGGGAAGGTTGACTGGCAAAAAGCACCCACACCACTAAACTGGTAAAAAAAAAAAAACACCCTGACAGAAATACTGTGACAATATGAATGTACTGAAAAACAAGTAGTGTCTTTGGTTGTTTCATGTATTTTAAAAGTTCCTGTTTGGCAGCAACAGTCCAGGGACCATGATTATGAATGACACAAAACAAGCAACTCTTCATCTGAATAGAACCAATAGCTTTCTTGTGGTGTCATAAATAGCTGCAGCAAACCTCAAATTAGATCGATTGAGTAACTGATGCTTGATGAACACAAATAGCTAACCTCTTGTTTCCTGCTCCAGTGAATGACTGTCGCATGCCATTCTTTCTGCTTTAAGGGATAGAATCCCATTTGGCATGATTCATTTTAACGTCTAATAAAATCCAAATCAGAATCAGGAAGTATCAGGAGTTTGTAAAAGTCTCAGTCTTTCATAGATACACACAAACACACATGCACACCCACACACCTGTGCATGCTCTGTGTTCTCTCATGTGACAGTCGCTTTCCTGTCTTGTGAAAGTGCCAGAGGCATTGTTCGTACTGTTGTACTGTGCTGTGCACACGCACACATGGCATGACACAACGCACGCACGACACGACGCACACACACAAACAAACAAACACATGCGCACAGCACACACACACACACACACACACACACACACACACACACACACACACACACACAGGAGTACTTGCCATTATTCTCTTAAGTGTTCACTTGAGTGTCTCATTGCTACATCACAGCCTCAGAGGCAATTAAAAAGTCATTGAAACACCTGTGGCCAATGGTGTATTACAAATAGACAATGTGCCAGAAGCCATTGTTACTGCAGTACTAAATTGAGCAGCTGGGATGTGGATTATATACATAGTTAGTACATTTGAGATTAACAGACAGGGTAATTGAGGAGGAACATTTGTCAACATACCCATATAGTCCATGGGCCAGACCAGATATTGGTACCACCTCAGGTGACCAAACGAAAGTGGTACTAAAATGTACATTGGGTTAATATAAGTACATTAAGTTGTTATAGCCTTTCAACACTGGCAGCTTTATCACTTATTTGTGAAACGTCACATTCACCATAACCATGGTATTGCAAAATCCATTTAACCCTATGAGGCCACAGTTGCAAAATTGCAACATTTTTTTAAGCCTGTCTAGCTGTACCTATTTCTGACTGAATGTAGACAAACACTACATTTCCCAGCATCCCACACTCTGAACTGCAAAACTGCAGAATTTTTGGCAGGAAAATATTAATACTAAAAGATGTACCACATTCCAAGTTCAAACAACATGTCTTCCAGTGACCCCGCCAGCTCTCTCTTTAGGAACAATTTCAACAATTTTCCAACTAAGTATTTGACTTGTGGTATTTTTTTCTTCATCCTTAAGATGTTTAGTGGTTAACTCAAATTATTTTTTAAAGTATAATTCAGTTGAAGACAAAATTATTAGCTACCCTATGAAATTTTGGGTTTTTTTTCAAAAAAATTCTCAAATGCTGTTAAATGGATCAAGAAATTTTTAACACAGCTTTTCCCAACATCCTAGTTTTATTTTTGGATGCTTTCCATTATTTTACTTTGCTCAAAGAATCTAAATTATTGAACAAAAACCAAAAACTACCAGGGTCAAAATTATTATCCCCCTTTAGAAGTGACCTTTTTATTGAGCCAAACCACAAACCACTGCTGTGCAATCATGTGCTTTAACTTTGTAATGCTCACAGCTTGTAATCAATCAATCATTCAATCAAGTTAAAACTGGAGGTTGTCCTTCACTTTACACACAGTATGAAAACTTCATGAAGGACTTGAGCTGTCACTGGAGAAAGCATCATGCCAAAATGAAAGAAATCAGTTAGACTTGAGGAAAAAGAATTGTTGATGCGTACAAAGCAGGAGAAGGGTCTACAAAGTTATCACAGCATTTCCAAGTGTCAAGAAGTGGAGTGAGGAGTATCATCAAGAACTTCAAAGAGAGCCACACGGTACAGAACAAGTCTGGCAGAGGGAGGAAGCGAAAGATTTCAAAGACTCTGGAAAGAAAACTTGTGAGAGATGTGTCTAAAGATGCCAGAACAACCAAAACACTAGTTAATGACTGGGCCAAGTCAAGAGTTGTAGCGCCATAGAAGACACAGAAATGGGCTGAACCCTAAACCCTCCACTTCTACAGAAGAGACACCTTCAAGCCAGACTGAAGTCTGCTGAGGACAACCTGGAGAAAGATTATGAAGACTGGAAACATGTCCTTTGGTCAAACTAGAGCTCTTTGGCCGTAGAGACGTTGCTTATGTTTGGAGAAAGAAGGGAGAACCCAAAGAACTCCGCCCTCACGGTTAAGCATGGTGGTGGCAGTATCAGGCTGTGGGGATGCTTCAGTGTGTCTGGAACTGGGAATCTGGTCAAGGCTGAAGGAATCATGAAAAAATGATATATGAAGATTTTGAAAGAAAACCTCCAGCGCTAAACTGGGTCTGGGTCGTTGCTTTGTCTTCCAACATGACGACGTAAAACATATGTCGCTCTTGGTGAAGATCTACCTCCAGAAGACCAAAGTGAACGTTACTGACTGGTCTGCACAAAGCCTTGACTGGAATTATATATATACAGTGTCCATACTGTATATATACAGGTTATGGGGTTTATGTTTAATGTTTACCTGATTAATTTAGTATAGGATTAACAGTATATTAACAGGTACTGTACATCAACTGCGTGCAACAAGTGTGATGTTCGTTTGTGCTTCACAGATCAAAAAACTGCTGCCTTCAGTTTCACATATAAGGAGACACTAAGGAGAATGTCATCCACCAATTACGAGTCCTCAGACACCAGAAATCATTATGATGTTCAAGCAAAGTCCAGAATGTAAATATGAACAAATTGTAGAGGACTGATGTAGTACAATCCCACTTTTGCAAGTTCAAAAAATGAAAAGAAAGTTGTAATAACATCATTTTCTTATAGTTTTTTATTGTGCGGAAGTGCATTCTAGCATGGGTGGCTATTACAGTTTTGACTTGTTAAATTAATTTGCATTTTATTGTGCAATATTCAACAATTTCATATCAATACAATTCATTTTAAGATATATATTTTGATACTATTGATCAATGCCTAATCATCAGTGTACTTTGTTAAAAAATAAAGTGAGAATATTTGCCTACACTAAGACTGTTGCAATTTAGCAATGTTTTCACAAAATTCAGAAAAATCCCAAAAATGAAAAAGTCTCATTGTTTTCTTGATTAGAGGTGTGCTAAAACAGTTTAAAAAGGAAAAAAAATATCTCAATATCATCAATGCTTGGGTTTATATATATATATATATATATATATATATAATACAAAAACAAGTTACTCTCAGAGTCCAGAGCCACGATCATAACATTATAACAGGAACCTTCCCAGCAACAGCAACTTAACATCTATACATCTGTATTCTTATTTTTTCTCTTACCAGCAGAAACATCTTTCTTTCATCAGGGAGCAGCATAAACAGTCTATGTTCAGTAGCAGCTGTCCCTGTTAGTGAGGTGAAAAAGTCCACAGCTGGGACTGACTGAAGAAGACTTTTTAGTCTGTGAAGTCCATGCTTGTATTTCTTTTTATGGCCTTTTAAGGCTTTATTATATAGGACAGTGGAGAGTGACAGGAATCACGGGGAAAAGAGGAAATGGCCCTGGGTCGGACTCGAACCCTGCATCGAGGACTCTCGTCCTGATTTATGTCATCAAACACAAAAACCTTCCAGTGACGCAGGTTGAGGCTCATACGTGCCGCCATTCGTTGGTCCTCAAACCGACATCTTCGACAATACTAATCAGAATGCAGTCTATAGCCAACTACCGGTACTTCTCTGCGGCTGTTAGCTTGTCTTGTTTTAGTTTATCTCTATTTCTCCCACACGCTGGATGCAGCCAGTCTGCCGAAGCCTCCCTCCACTGTTAGTTTGGGTGAGACATGATGACATCCCTGTTTGATGAATGAGTGAGACTTTATCTGGATCTCTGCTGGTTTATTGAACCTTCACACAGGCTACTGTTGGCCGTAGCCAACGCCTAAATAACTAGAAAAACCCCATAACTTAGCTCCAGTATTTGCCGCCGTTCTCAGCTCTCTCTCTAGACACACACGCTGGGCCCAGCACGGAGTAACACGCACACACTACTGTTGACCCTCAGCCAATCAGAGGTGAGCTAACTAACCATGGCCGTTCACTGACATTAGGTAAATCTGGAACTGAACAATAAACATTGAAACATCAACAATATCAGTCTATTACAATAATATTTTTTAAAACTGCGTTAACGCGTGATAAAATGATTATCGGTGTTAATGAATTGCTACATTAACGCGATAACACGTTAACGTGCCCAGTCCTAATATATATACACACACATATATATATATATATATATATATATATATATATATGTATGTATATATATATATATAAACAGTGTTTTCGTGTCTTTTTGTGAGCCTCAGTGCTCTTGTATGTCTCCATCACGTCCTTCAACAGCAAAGCGAACATACTGCCGTGAGTTTCTACTACAAACCTCCACAGCAGACCCCTGACTGCACCATCTCTTTGCTGAATGAGATGAATGACTTCTTCAGCCGTTTTGAAGCAAACAACAGCACCCCTGCACAGAAGACCACACCTCCACCCAGTGACCAGGTGCTGTCACTGTCCCCGGAGAGTGTGCGGAGGGCCCTCCGCAGGATCAACGCACGCAAAGCTCCGGGTCCTGACAACATTCCTGGTCGTGTATTGAGAGACTGTGCTGGGGAACTCACGGATGTCTTCACAGACATTTTTAACATCTCTCTGAGGCAGGCTGTTGTCCCCACGTGCCTCAAAACAGCCACCATCATCCCGGTACCGAAGAAGTCATCCCCCTCCTCCTTCAACGACTACCGCCCGGTTACACTCACCCCCATCCTGATGAAGTGCTTTGAACAGCTAGTCATGCACCACATCAAATCCCTCCTCCCAGTCACCCTGGACCCCTACCAGTTTGCATATCGGACCAACCGCTCAACCGATGATGCAATCTCCACTGCACTCCACTCAGCCCTCACACATCTGGAAAACAAGGACTCTTATGTTAGAATGCTGTTCATAGACTTTAGTTCAGCATTTAACACCATCATCCCCCAGCAGGACCCTCCAGCGCGTCGTGAAAGCAGCAGAAAGGATTGTCGGTGTCTCTCTCCCCTCACTCCAGGACATCTACAGCACCCGCCTCACTCGCAAAGCACTAAGCATTGCAGGTGACCCCACACACCCGTCCCACAACCTCTTCAGCCTGCTGCCATCAGGGAGGAGACTGAAGAGTCTGAGGGCCAGAACCAGCCGATTGAGCAACAGCTTCATCCACCAGGCTGTCAGGAAGCTGAACTCTCTCCCCTCTCTGCCCTCTCTACCACCCCCTTCCCCCGCATACACAAACTCTGGTCAGTAACCTCTGATCTGCGCTGAAATAGCACATTCAACCGTCAAGAATATTTGCACATCTTGGACTGTTAGTTATTTGCACTGTTCTGAGTATTCTGCACTAAATCCGTCACTTTATCTCATGGTCATGTTTACATTTCACTCAGTTCTACTTTTCTTAGTTCTTAGTTGTTGCTCGGCTCTAATTTTGCTTCCTTTGTTCTTTTGGCCCTTTAATATCTTATTTTTTAAGTCTTTATTTAATGTCTACTGTTGCACGAAGAGAGAGTAACGAAATTTTGATCCTTGGTATGTCATGTACATATTGAAGAATTGACAATAAAGCTGACTTTGACTTTGGCTTTGAGATATATATATATATATATATATATATATATATATATATATATATATATATATATATATATATATATATATATATATATATATATATAGTGTAATTGACATATAGGCAGCAATGAATGATGAATGCCCAATTCTGTCTTTATGCATTAAAAAAAGAAAAAAAAGAAAGATTTATTTTGTTGTGTTTTTTGCCTGAATTTGACATGCAGCAGGCATCCACTACTCAGGAAATATGTGACCGTATAAGGAATGCATCCTAGCTACTTGGCCATCAGGTCACCCACTGATTCTGTCTTCTGCTCAACAAAACATTTTCATCTTACAGTTTTTCTCAATTGATAAGACACTGAATTCCATTCACTGCACACAGCCACCAACTGACTGCACACATTTCTCAAAAGCAGGACTCTGCTGTCAAAACCTTGAACATTATTCAAGGTTTGCACACAGTTTCCAAACTCTTGCACTCTTTTTGCAGAAGACTGAACACGCTTTTTGCCCATTTGAAAACACTTTTCACTCATAGCACACATTTTTCAAAAAGTGAACACTAGGAAGTAGAATTGGGACACTGTTCCAACACTACTGTCACTATTAAGACACAACAGGTCGAAGTTGAAAACACTTTTGCCAATGAACTGCACACTATAAAAACGGCGTGGAAATAGCATGAGCTGTTCAGAATGAATGTCAGAGGAGTAAGAGGTCATGTTGGAAGAAGAGGACAGGGACGACCCAGACCACAGCCAGAACCAGAACCTGGACCTGCCCATGCACCTGGTCCTGGACCACTTCACATGGTATGTAAATGCTGTTTGTCACTTCAGTGACATGTCTATACTGTAACAATACAAGCAGTCAGAAATGTTCTGAGAATACTGTAAAAAATCTAATGCATAACTCTGGTTCACAAGTGCTAGTAAAATTACAGAAAGTGTACATGACTGACTTTTTCTGTGTTTCGTGCGCGAGTTTTTCAGTTGAATTCTGATGATACACATGAATACATCTACTGTATGTGGATGAGACTGGTTTCAACCTGGCCAAGAGGAGGAGAAGAGGGAGAAACATCATTGGACAATGGGCTATAGTCAACATCCCATGTCAGCATGGGGGCAAAGTAACCCTCTGTGCTGCAATAAGCAATCTTGGAGTAATTCACTGTCATGCAGTTCTGGGCCCATACAACACCCAGCATTTGTTGACTTTCCTAGATGGACTTAGGTGTACTGACATGGGTGCAGCAGGGCATTTGGCAAGAAGACATGGTTTTTGTTGTTGTCTGGGACAATGTTAGTTTTCATAGAGGACTATTGATTCCATAACGGTTAATATGAACCCTCAAGTTATTGTGGTTTTTCTGCCGCCATGTTGTCCCTTTCTGAATCAAATAGTAGAATTCTTGTCTATATAGAGGTGGAAGGTATATGAGCGACAGCCATACTTTGGGAAAATCTCTTGCAATCAATGGTCTTGGCATGTGGTGATGTTTCTGTTGATGCATGTCAGGGCTGGATCAAACACACTACGTTCTTCTTTCCACGTTGCCTGGCCAGAGAAAACATAGCTTGTGATGTTGATGAGGTCCTGTGGCCTGACCAGGCTGAAAGAATTGATGCAGACCTGGTGTAATTATTTGCATACTGTACTGTGTACAATACAGTGCTGTATTTTTTTTTTTGTCTAACATTATTTTTATTTTATAATGTACAATCAGGCACTGCAATGGCCCCTCTGATTCATTTATAGGATGCATTTGTGTTTAAGTTGTCATTGTTGAGGACTGTATCATTTTTTTACACTTCATGTGAAAACACAGTGAAAGAAGAGTGTTTTGTATTTAGCAGTGCAGTGTCCTACTTTTGCTTCGTGTATCTTAATTTTGAAAAGAAAGTTTAAATTTTGACAATAAAGTGCGCTTTGGACAAAAGTGTGCAGTGCTTTGTGAATTGTGTCCTAATAAAGAAAATAGTGTGCAGTGTTTTGGGAAATGTGTGCTATTTTTCAGGAACAGTGTCTTGTCAATAGAGAAAAACTGTAACATGTCCTTCAGTCTGGTGTTGAATTTTGGAACCATCTACACTACCAGTCAAAAGTTTGGATACACTTTCTTATTCAATGGTTTTTTATTTAATCATTTTCTACATTGTAGATTAATATTGAAGACAAGACTATAAAAGAATGAATACAGAATTATGTTGTAAAGCAAAAAGTGTGAATCTTCGGTATTAATCTACAATGTAGAAAATAACACAAATCAATAAAAAGCACTGAACGAGAAGGTGTGTCCAAACATTTGACTGGTAGTATATTTCTTAAAATAAGTCAACAAATACGCATGTTAAGTTAGGGTTAGGGTTGCTTTGTTGATATCTTAATACTAGATGAAGGCTAATACAGTGCCTCAGAAAATGGATCAAACACGTGATATTACTGTAAAAAAAACTGTGAAATCAACTCCCTCAGCTGGAGTATTTCACAGTCATTTCAACCTTATGAACCTAAACTCAGTGGCGGGTTTGACAGGTATGACTTCTGGCGAAAAAAATCGCCAAAGTGATGCTATTTATCAGAGGTAGGAACTGTAAAAGCATGAATAATCATCTGAATTTAAAAATGTAAGCAGTAAAAATTATCTATAGGATGTAGACTTGCCATTTTTTCAGTGTTGGTTTAAATTTGTGTAAAATTAATAATCAATTAAACTTTTGTTTCTTTTTTATATTATTATTAGGCATTATTAAAAATTTGAGTTATCCCCACATCTAGCTATAGTTGTGCTGTTTCCGCAGAGGTGCAGGAAAAATGAGTGAAAAATGAGTGAAAAATGAGCCCACAGTGAGCAAAAATGTGACAGCAGCAAAAAAACACCCCTAAACAGCTTCGGAGATGAACATTTGAAGGATGAACATTTCAAAGGTTTTAGAAATATTAAGCTGCCTCATATGCATTGCTTCTTAGTCTGACCACATCTGCCAAAGAAGCTTTACGTTTTCATCTCAGCTGTGTCTTTCATCACGTCACACATTTTCATCCACTGTAATTACACACACAGCATGCAGAGGCAAGCCTACACATGCAAAAACATCAATACCCACCCACCCAGTAGAGTGTGAGAAGAGTGACACCGTCATCAAAGGTGAAGAAACATCAGTAAAAAAGGTGCACGGTTGGTGTATTGGTTACTGGCACAAGGAAAACTGTCACGCTTTTATATTTGCCATGTCTGCCTCTCAGTCTGTCTATCACTGTCCAGCTGTCACAGTTTTAGGTGACGTGATTTGTCTGTATCAGTGTCTGTCTCCAAGATTGCTTTCAGGGTGATGTCATCCATCCGCCTGTCTGTCACCCGAGTGACTGTCATAAAAAGCTATCTGTCTGACTGCCAATCACGTCTGATTCATGTCAGCTCCGTTATTTTTCTTTCTTCACGAGGGAAGACTTGGCAGATCAAGCTGCATATTGGGAGTTCTTTGATTAGTTTTTAGGGTTTTTGGGTTTGTTTGAACCCAAATGGGCCACATTTACTGATTAAGTGAAGTCTGAATTACTGTTAACTTTTTATGGGTAACAAAAAGACGCTAAAATCATGTCATTAGAGTTTCAAATGTGCAGCTGCTTTCTAAAAGTTAAACGTAGCTGTGAAGTTTTTGACTATGAGTGACTATAAAGAGCGCCATAAGGTCTACTTTTGCTTTGGGATCATTTATGCACACGAGGATGTCGGCTGCATGTTATTGGGTGCTTTTCATTAAGCTAACATGTCTCCTCACTCCTCATGTCTCCTTCCCCTTTTCTTGACAAAGCAATGTAAAGACAGAGGAGCCAAATCCCTCAGTGAGAAATCTTTTGCTCCAAAGTGTCACAGTAAGAGACTTCAACTCAGGATACACCTGTGTTTTTTCACTATATGCTCCTCTACTCCTCCACTCTCCTCCCTCCTTAAGGTGTATTTGAAAAAAATTGGAAATCTTCCATGACAAGAATGATTTCTGGGTCATTGGAGGAGAGAAGATGTGGGGAAGCATAAGGTCAATGTTATACTTTTACTTGGTATATTTGTAAGGTTCCCCTGTGTCCAAGTGATGAAACTTTCTGCCAAAACCTGTGAGAATCTGCACAGAGCCCTCTGCCAATGTCCACATCCAATTCAAAATTTATGCCAGCATGGCCATTATCCTAAAAGGGAGTACTGTGCGTGTATACAGTATACAAATGCAGACCTTCTGGACATGTAATAACAATAATAATAATGACAATACATTTAATTTACAAAGGAAGCAAAGTTAAAACACATCAACACTATAAAATTTAAGGTGTAAAAAGTTTAAAAGAAGCAAATTTAACAATTTTTTAAAAAAGAAACATTTAGCAGTGAGATAAAAGTCAGAGTGGCTTGTTTGAAAAGGTGGATTTTGTGACAGGATCTGAAAATGTACAGTGAGTCAATGTTTCAAATATCAGGCGGGAAGGAGTTCCAGAGGCGGGTGGCAGAGCGGCTGAAGGCTCTGGACTCCATGGTGGTCGAACTGCAGGAGGGAGATGAGGCTGATGGAGGAAGATGATTTGAGAGTCCGGCTGGGGGTGTTTATGTGGAAGAGTTCAGTGAGGTACGGAGGGGCAAGGTTATGGAGGGCCTTGAAGGTTAGGAACATGGTTTTATAGATAATGCGGTGTGTGACTGGGAGTCAGTGAAGTTGTTGGAGAACAGGGGTGATGTGGTGGAGAGAAGGTGTCCTGGTGATGATCAGGGCTGCAGCATTCTGAGCTAGTTCGAGTTTATGGAGGGACTTGAGGGGGGGACCAGAGAGAAGGGAGTTGCAATAATGCAGGCAGGCGGGAGGTGACCAGAGAGTGGACCAGGATGGCGGTGCTGACAGAGGTGAGGGAGGAATAGAAGTATGCAAACCGAGGCATTATTGATGGGTTTGGAATGACACAGTGCCATTGAGGACGACACCCAGACTCTTGACCTGAGGAGAGCTGGAAACAGAGTAGTTGTCAATGGTGATGATGAAACTGTTAACTTTTGTGAGAGTGGATTTAGAGCCAATGAGGAGAACCTCAGTTTTGTCGCTGTTGAGTTTGATAAAGTGTGAGGAGAACCAGGATTTGATTTTCTGAAGGCAGTCACAGAGGGAGGTAGGAGGGAGGGTGGAGCTGGGTTTGGTGGAAAGGTAGAGCTGGGTGTTGTCCACATAGCAGTGAAACTGAATGTTGTATTTATTGAATATGGCCAAGCGGGAGAAGATAAATGACGAAGAGGATGGGATTGAGAACAGAGCCTTGGGGAACACCAGAGAAGAGGGGAGATAGCTGGGATGTAAATGTTTTTAACTAAATGAACCGAGTGTGGCCAGAAAGATACGATGAGAACCAGTCCAGGGGTGTGCATGATAAACCAATGGATGCCAGACTTTGGGGAGGATGGAAAGGGAGATGGTGTCGAAAGCTGCACTCAGGTCGAGGAGAATGAGAAAGGATAATTGTCCGGAGTGTCCTGCAATCAGGAGGTAGTTGGTTATTTTGGAGCAGGGCTGTTTCTGTACTGTGGTGGGGACGGAAACCAGACTGGAACTGTTCATAGAGGTTATTATTGGACAGGTGAGAGTGGACTTGAGATACAACGGTTTTCTCTAGGATTTTTGAGAGGAATGGAAAGTTGGAAATGGGACGAAGGTTACTGAAGTTGTTGGGGTCTGAGCCAGGTCTCTTGAGAATTGTAGTTAGTGCAGCAGATTTGAGAGATGATGGGACAGAACCAGAGGTGAGGGAGGAGTGGATGATGGTGGTAATCAGAGATGACAGGGATGGGAGACAGGCTTTGATCACAGGTGTCGGGAGCGGGTGTAGTTGACAGGTGGATGATTTAGATTTCCTGATGAGTTCAGATATGTCAGCAGAAGAGGAAAGGTGGAAACTTGAGAGTGGCTGAGAGGAAGGACCTGGGGGAGCAGGAAGGAGGGAACTGCAGGAGGTGTGAGAGGTCAGTTGCTGGTGGATATTATCAATTTTTGTAACGAAAAAGTTCATGAGTGAATTACAGTGGTCAGTGGTGTAAAAGTGTGAAGGAAAGGAGTCTGGCAGGCACAGGGAATTATTAATTAAACAGAGTCCAAGTGTTCCCATCGCCAGCACTGATGAGACCTGCATAATATTGTGATTTGGCTGTATTGATTGAGTCCTTATAGTGAAGAATGTGGTGATGACACATTTCTTTATGTACAGTTAGACTGGTTTCATTGTAGAGTCGCTCCAGTTGTTGCCCTTTAGCTTTGAGTTGGGGTGTAAACCAGGGAGCAGAGTGGATGAATGATACAGTCCAGGTTTTTAAGGGAGCAAGTGAGTTCAACAGACCAGGGAGACTGTTTATGTAGTGGGAAACCAGTTCATCAGTAGTAAAGGGGATATTGTTGCTAGGGAGTGTTTCAATGCTTGTGGCGAGAGTTGTCAGATTAATGACCTTGATGTTACAAAATTTGATTATACGTGATGGTTTGGTTTTGGAAATGGACAAATTCAAATTGAATGACAAATATATGGTCAGAAATGGGGAGATGAGTCGAAGAGCAGTTAAGAGACGCCAGAGCAGCACACAGATCAAGGATATGACCCTTAGAATGGGTAGGGAAATTAATATGTTGTTGAAAACTAAAACTGTCGAGGTATGATGTGAAATCCATAGTGAGTAAATGATTCATATTGTCCATGCGTATATTGAAATCATGAAAACAATAACACTGGGAAAGGGTGTGCAAAGGTGTCTGAGAAGGGAGGAGAATTCATCAATGAAGCCTGCTGCTCTGGAGGGTGAGGAATGAACTCTAAAAACCAGTGATTACTCCTTGGACATCTGACGTGACGGTGAGCATATTGCGTCACTTCCTGTTCTAGCGCTGTATGTGTTATATTCTCTGACTATCCTAGCTTATTCACCATATCTAATTTGATTTTCATCAAATCTCCCTGTGCAACGCTAATATTTTCAATTGTAACATACACTTGTTCTCTTCAAACACCTGTTACTCAAAGTCTTGTATTTAATCTGTTATTTCTGGTCCGCTAGCTTAGCAGTTAGCATGGCTTCTCTCTCTCCCTCTTCCTCTCCCTCTCTCTCCTGCTTGGTGTGTCACATGTTCAGTTATTCCTCTGCCTCCTTTAACGACAATGGTACATGTAATAAATGTAATCTTTATGCAGCTTCCAATTCAGAGAGGTGAGGCTCTCTGAATTGGAAGTGCAGCTCCGCACCATGAAAAACAACCTGCTAGCAGCTAGTCAGGCCCCCATAGCTGGTGTGGACCACAATAGCATAGCTGCTAGTGTAGCTTCTACTAGCTGTCACCTTGCTGCTCCCAAGCAGCCAGGAAGCTGGGGTGGCTGAGTGACAGTTCATCGGAAACGTAGTTCTAAGCTCAAGCCCTCTGTCACAGATCACCACCAACCACTTCACGCTTCTAATCGTTTTTCCCCACTCAGCAACGCACGCACTGAGAAACCAACACTGATCATTGGCTGCTCTAGTCAGAAATGTGAAGTTTTTGGCACCAGCGACCATAGTCAAATACCTCCCAATGACTAAAGCGGGCGACATAGATTGATTTGTTTTGTTTGACTGAAACCTGGTTGCAGCAGGAAGAATATGTTAGTCTAAATGAATCAACTCCTCCCAGTCATACTAACTGTCATATTCCTTGACTCACAGGCCAAGGAGGAGTGTGGCAGCAATCTTCCACTCTAGCTTAATAATGAACCAGACACCTAAACCTGGTAACAGCTCATTTGAAATTGCTACTCTTAGTCTTTCACATCCAGATTGGAAAGCTCAGAGACCAGTGCTATTTGTTGTTGTGTATTTTCCGCCTGCAGATCACTCTGAGTCTTAATCAGAAATCCCAGACTTTTTATCTGATTTAGTGCTCAGTTCAGATAAAGTCATTATTGTGGGTGACTTTAACATTCACATGTTGACGTTGACAGTGACAGCCTTACGACTACACGTAATTTCTTATTGGACTCAATTGGCTTTTCTCAATGTGTAAATAAACTGACTCAGTTTTAATCACACCTTTGACCTTTTTCTGACATGTGGCATAGAAACTGAGCAGCTAACAGTATTTCCCCAGAACCCTCTTCTGTCTGACCATTTTTGACAACATTTCAACTTACAACAATGGATTGTACAGCAGTTGAGAATAAATATCATTACAGTCGATGCTTGTCTGTAACCAAAGGAAGTGATACCATCACTATTTACCTCAGCACAATTTACTGATAAAATGGAGTGCAGTTATTATAACTTTACCCCCACAGAAGTGCATTATCTTGTTAATAATTCTGCAGCCTCGCTGCATATGACACTTGATAGCATTGCACCTTTGAAAAAGAAAGCTATGTCTCAGAGAGGACCTGCTCCTTGGTACAATTCCCAGCTGCAGATTTTAAAGCAGGCATTGTGAAAGCTGGAAAGGAAGTGGTATTCCACTAGTGTAGAGAAAGATTGCATAGCTTGGAAAAATACTCTAGTGATTTATAAAAAAGCTCTTCGCAATGCCAGGACAGCATATTATTCATCGTTAATATATGAGAACAAGAACAACCCCAGGTTTCTCTTCAGCACTGTAGGCAGGCTGACAAAAAGTCAGAGCTCTGTTGAGCCTTGTATTCCTTTAGCTTTGAGCAGTAATGACTTCATGAGCTTCTTTGCAGACAAAACTGTTACAATCAGAAAAAAAATGTATCTCGCCCTTCCTACAAGTGTCACAGATGTATTGAGTACAGTTGCTTTAGAATTGGCCGTAAGACCTGATAGATATTTAGACTTCTTCACTCCTATCCATCTCTCTGAACTAATTTCAGTTAATTTCAGTTTCTTCATCTAAATCATCAAAATGTCTTTTAGACCCTATCCCAACTAGATTGTTTACGAATGCTTTACCTTTAATTAATTCTTCAGTGTTAGATTTGATCAATCTCTCTGTAGTAACAGGCTATGTACCACAGGCTTTTAATGTTGCTGTAATCAAACCTTTACTTAAAAAGCCCACTCTAGATCCAGATGTTTTAGTCTTATCAACTTATCAACAGTCTTATCAGTTTTATCAACCTATATCCTACCTGCCATTTCTCTCTAAAATTCTTGAGAGAACTGTTGCAAAGAAATTATGTGAACATTTACAAAGGAATAGCTTGTTTGAAGAGTTTGTCAGGATTTAGAGTGCATCACAGCACAGAAACAGCTCTGGTGAAAGTCACTAATGACCTTCTCATAGCGTCAGATAATGGACTGGTCTCTACACTTGTTTTGTTGGACCTTCGTGCAGCATTTGACACCATTGACCACAAACAGTTATTACAGAGGCAAGAACATTCTATTGGCATGAAAGGGACAGTGCTGGACTAGTCCAAATCTTATTTATCACACGGGTTCCAGTTTGTGCATGTCAACAATGACTCTTCTAAGCATACTACGGTTGATCATGGATTTCCTCAGGGTTCTGTCTTAGGATCCATACTGTTCATATTATACATGCTTCCCTTAGGCAATGCTATTAGGAAGCACTGTATTAATTTCCATTGTTAGGCTGATGACACTCAGTTGTATTTGCCAGATCAAACTAATCATCTAGCCAGACTGCAAGATTGTCTTAAGGAAATAAAGACCTGGATGACCCTGTAATTTCCTACTGCTGAATTCAGACAAGACTGAAGTCATTGTATTTGGCCCCAAACATCTCAGAAACTCGATTTCAAAGCATATAGTTACTATGGATAGCATTACTTTGGCCTCCAGTACAACTGTGAGGAACCTCTGAGTTATTTTTGACCAGGACATGTCCTTTAACTCGCACATAAAACAAGTCTGTAGGACTTCCTTCTTTTCATCTGAGAAATACTTAACTGTAAAAATCAGGAATATCCTGTCTCAGAGTGATGCAGAAAAACTAGTCCATGGATCTGTTGCTTTCAGGCTTGACTATTGCAATTCTTTATTATCAGGATGTTCCAATAGTTCTCTGAAAAACCTACAGTTGATTCAAAATGCTGCAGTGAGAGTACTGACCGGAGTTATCAAGAGAGATCATATTTCTCCTATATTCGCTTCTCTTCATTGGCTTCCTGTGAAATCTAGAATAGAATTTAAAATGACCAATCTCATTGTATCCTAAAGACCTTAAAGTACCATGTTATCCTAGGAGAACTCTTCGTTCTCAGACTGCATGCTTACTTGTAGTTCCTAGAATTTCTAAAAGTAGAATGGGAGGCAGAGTGTTCAGTAATCAGGCGCCTCTTCTATGGAACCAGCTCCCAGTTTGGGATCGGGAGGCGGATAACCTCTCTATTTTTAAGACCAGGCTTAAAACCTTCCTTTCTGACAAAGCTTATAGTTGAGGCTGACTCGGGTGACCGTGAGGGAGTCAGTTGGACTCCGCATGTGCAGAGCACAACTGATTGCTTTCATGTCCCTTAGTTATGCCCCTAGTTATGCTGCCATAGGCCTAGGTTGCTGGGGCCCTTTCTCGATGCACTGAGCCCTTCTCTAACTACCTATGTATGTACTATATATACCATTATTGCATTGCATTCACTCTGTTTCCCCCTGTGTCCTTTCGCCAACTGTCCCTGGTTGCTTCTGTGGTTGCTGTCCCACCAAATGGCTTAGTCTCCATCATGTCCACTGTGGGACGCTACTGCTGACTTTCCTCCATCAATCTACTCTGCATTGCTTTTACTATACATGATATGCTCATCTACACACTGTTTGCATATATGCAGTATATTTAATGCCAGAGCCTTACACCATAACAGTAAAGTTATGAATCAGTTTCATTGTAGGTTTTAATTTGCATGTATCATCTATGTTACTCTTATCATGCATGTATTGCAATGTATGTTATATGTTTCCTTGTCTCCCACCCACCTTTTCTCCCATTCCTCTCCCTCCCCCTCCCCCACCCCCTCTACCTCTTCTGTCCCTCTCAACCCAGTCGGTCAGCGGCAGATGGGACCCCCCATATGAGCCGGGTTCTGCTCAAGGTTTCTTCCCATTAAACGGGAGTTTTTTCTTGCCACTGCTGCTTTAGGACTTGTTCTGGAGGTTCAGGCATATGGGTTCTGTAAAGCATCTTGAGACAATTTGAACTGTAATTGGTGCTATATGTAAAGCTGAATTGAATTGAACTGAATTGAATTTAAATACTTATTATGTTTAGCTGGACGATAAACAATAGCTAATATAATCGGTGTTGGTCCAGACACTTGTAGAAAGTGGTGGGCGGATCAATCCAAATATCGATAACATCGATACCAACGTTAGTACTGATATTGAATGATGCCGGTGTAATGAGTTCGATATTTTAATTTCAGTTTCTCTCCTGTATGCCTGCACCGCTGTGGTTTCATCCAAAAGGTGACCTGGCTGTCTGTGTAAGCGCTCTTCCTGTCACAGAGCAGAGCAGCACACTTGGCTCCTCCACGCTCTTGTGTCTGGATGTTGTACCATCACGTGACTCAGTGCACCAGACAAACAAGCATGCGGGCTCAGACAGCTACATCATATATCATAATGGTGGAAAGTGTAACTTTAATTTCTTCTGTGGCTCTGCCAATCTGTTTCAGTTTATTCCCAACCTGCCTGACACATAAAACGAGCTGTTTAACTGTTGTGCATTCCTTAACCAAAACTGAGGAAAGAGGAGGCAGAGAGCGAGAAGTCTAGCTGAAACACACCTGATGATCAAACTGCAGGCAAGAAGACTAGCGCCGTAGCAGGGCTACAAAATTAAATAATCATTAATCACATTCATGAGTTTAGCTTCTACCCATTATAAGAAAACGACTGACTGCAGTCTTTAAAATATAAAAATGTGCTTCACTCTAAAAAGAGGCGCACTTACATGCGCTGTTTTCTCCGCTCATAGAAAACAACATGTGGATAAAATCAATCGTATTCATATTGGAAACATTTGAAATGAGAACACTTCATCAAACTCTTTTCAAAGTAATTTTAGCCACTTAGCAGCATCTACAACAGTCTCCATTGTGAGGCATTTAGGGAACATCGGTAAATTATTATTATTATTATTATTATCATCATTACTGTTGATTTTATATGAGGCTGTGATAAATTCCTCTCTACAGGCAAGTATGATATTGATTTGTTGATGTTACAAGAGCCAGTATATTTAATTTGTGCTGATCAGATGAAGCAGTCCTTTGTATTTTATTTGGAGAGGTTTAGTCTGAGAGAATTTTGCCCTTTGTGTGTCTGTTTTGGATTTAATAAATATTTATAGTCAATTTGAAACCCTTAAGGTATGTCCACTAGATGCATTTTTCCCGCATGTAAACGCACAGCATCTGAAAATCTCCCTCTCTTCGTGTCTCATTACTCTGCGTCTCTTTGAGACACGCCTCCGTTCAGGAAATCCATTCCACATTTTGCAGCCAGCTAGCAGAGCAGCCGGCAAGGATTCACTTGTGGAGTCATTTCAGCAGACAACATTAAAGCACGGACGTGGCTCATGGATCGGAAATCTCCGCAGGTTGGATCGGAAATTCCTGATCCGTGAATTACGTTGGTATTGGAACCCGATACCGATACTGGATTGGATCGGCCCCATCCCTCGTCTGGAGTATCAGTATCGGCGATACTGGCTCTGTATTACCTTGGTATCAGATTGATACCAAATCCTGCAGTATCGCACACCACTATGTAGAACCACTGATTCAAATGAAGTGTATGTTGGGATAGAGAGAGACGGACGTGTGGACGTGGAGGCCAGCAGGTAGCAGCAGCCAAGTGAGGAGTGGGAGTCCACTGACAGACCACAGGTAGAGGAGTCAAACACTCACTACGAACAGTCTGAATGTGACCAGGTCAGGTTATCAACAATGCCACATCAGTATAGACTGTAGTTGGTTCGGACGTTTGACCTGAAGGACGTTGGTAGTTGAAAGTTACCGGTAAGCAGAGGCAGCAAGTCACGTGAGTGTTCACTCAACTTAATCAGTTCAAACCCCAAAAATCTTGAATTTGTCTCTGCTTATGAACAAGAATTAAAAGAGGACTTAAGGCTGGATTATGCTTTCCGCATGAACGAGCCATACAGAAATAAGATGCTTGGAAATCCACTTGAGAGACCGTGTGTGACTTTATACTTCATGCGGCGTCTGCTTCCAAACTGCAGGGGCAGTGTATTGCAAACACACATCTGCCTAGTCTACTCTAGTACTAAACTAGAGTAGAAGAATTTTGCCATTGTTTACACCACTTACAGCATTGCATTTTACCGAATAGTTGCATTTCAGCAGTTAGTTTTAACTTCACACTATGAATTGTTCATAATCCGGTTGTCACGGTGATCTCTGTGCGAAGAATTGGATAAAAGTCTGTATTTCTGAACTTCTGCTGCTAGGAGCTCCTGTTCTTTCGCCAGCTTTCTGCGTGTCTTCGTCTGTATAGAAAAATTTGGAGGTGCGTGAAGGCTGGGTTATGCTTTCCGCACGAATGAGCCACGTGGAAATCCGCGCGAGAGAATGTGTGTGGCTTTATAATCCGTATGGCGTCTGCTCCCAAACTGCAGGGGCAGTTTATCGCAAACACACATCTACCTAGTCTACTCGAGTACTAAACTAGAGTAGAAGAGGTTTGCCATCATTTACACCACTTACAATATAGCATTTTACCGAATAGTTGCATTTCAGCAGTTAGTTTTAATTTCACACCATGAATTGTTCATAACCCGGCTGTTACGGTGGTCTCTGTGTGATGAATTGTATAAGTTCCTGTATTTCTGAACTCCTGCTGCTAGGAGCTCCAGCTTTCCGCGTCTCCATCTGCATAGTTAGAAAAACTTGCAGGTTCGCGAGGCAGAAATTTTTTGCTTGAGAAGCACCGTGTGAGGGGGCGTGGCTGTTAAAATGACCTCATTTGTCCACACATAGCTGCACGGACCTCGCGGATGCGGCAAGCATAGAGCAAGCTTGATGTGGAAATTTTCCGCTTGAGAAGGGCCATGTGAGGGGGCGTGTCTGCTAAAATGACGTAATTTGTCCGCATGGAGCTGCACGGACCTAGGCGGATGCGGCAAGCATAAAACAAGCTTAAGAGGATCACATAAGGCTGGATGTCTGCCTGCCATCCATGGCTCTTAGGAGCTTTGGAGCACCATATTTACTTCTTAGACACAGAAACACATCACCCTCTGTAGTTGCTTTATATCAATGCAAGCACAGAAGAGGTATAGCAACAATCGTAACCTTTGTATTTGTAAAATAATGATGTGCAAATATGTTTACATAAATGCACTGATTAAAAAAAGACAACTTTGAAAAGTAAAAAAGCAGAATGTCATATTTTTTTCAGAAGAGACTAAGAAATACAATTCCAAAATTTGAACAAGAAGCTGGGTTAGTTGAAGCAGTAATATGCAAGTAGAAAAAGGCATGATGACAGACAAACACAGACAGAGAGACAGTAAGAAAAGCCATATGGAGACATCTAGACAGATTGCAGGAGAAAGGAGGTATTAACAGATGAGGAGAGACTCAGTGGGGTTTCCAGGACTGGGATTTGAACCTGCTGCTACAGCTCACCGTGCTGTCAGCAAGAGGTCTAACTAGAAGCTCATGGAAGACACACACAGACCACTTTTAAAATATCCGACTGTGCTCTATTTCTTAGGCCATGCTTCTGAAAATTACCATGTAGTCAACCATATTTTAGCTTTACTCAAACATTGATGCACTAGCTTTTAATACCAAGTGTAAACAGAATGATGGAAAGAAAAGCTACAATACTGAAATTAGAATAAGTTACATAGATATTTAACATTTCATTTGAGTGGATCTCATTTGAAGGCTTTGCAAATCTATCTGTCGCGTAAATATTTTGTCAGACAGGCTTTAACTACCTTCTGTCTAGCTGTTTATATAAAAAGATACCACACTTTTCAAGGATATCCCAAAATTTTAAGTCCTCGCAACAAAAAGCTCTCACTTTTCAAATACTATATCCAGAACAGTTTATAAAACAAATCCTACATGCGCTGTATCCCAGTACAAGCTTTCTGGAGCTCACAGGAAGTTACCAACTGAGGTTGGTGTACACAATTTGCCCACACACAAATTGCTTGTGCCATGACTCATCTTATAACATATAGGTGCCAAACTCACAGGATGCAACAAAGTTGACATGGAAACGCAGTAAACAGACAAACTATTGTGTCTGTAGACCCAGTGGATGAGAAGTTACACTTTTGTCATTTTGTCTGGGAAAAAATGTGAAGAGGTGACATTTCAAAAGGAAAACCCTGTCTGTGAATTTAAAAGAAACCATTTATCCGCAGCAAAAATATCACAAAGTTTGCAGATTTCTAAGCATGATTTGGTTGCATTTGAATTTGCTGCATGTTACAAGCAACCAGACATGACCATTTAAACTCAAGAAGTTTGAAACTGGTAAACAAAATTGTAATGGCAAATCAAACTCACCAGTCAGTGCCTTTCTACTGCTCTTCTTATTTTCTTAATTTCACCTCAGTCCTCAATCTCTTTTGATTTCTTGCTTTCTAATGCAGTCAGGAATCTTTAAAAAAATTTATCTCCACTTGCTTTACACTTTAAAGAAAACTTTGTAAAAGTCTGGTCCTCCCAATGTCTCTCAGCCCCTCTGTGCCCATGCCTCTATCTCTGTCTCTATCCAGCTATTCCAGACATGTTTCAGGGCTCAACCCCAGCCAAATAAGGGAGGAGGAGGGCGGTAAACAACGAAGACAGGCTGAGCTGTCACTGGGCCCGCTGCCCTACTGTACAACACGCACACGCGCACCCCCTCACCCCCCACACACGCGCACGCACACACACGCGCATGCACTCACGCACTCACGCGCACACACACACACATATTCTGCTGCAACAAGACACCACTTTTAATCGGTATTTCTCCTTTCTTGTTGTAGGATATTTCTACAACACAGAGGCAGCATTTTCAAATTTTACCCAATTAACTGCTTCATATTTACAACTGCATTGTAAAATTTTGTGAATTACAAAACCTTTAAATCATCTGCTCAAAGAACCTGCATGTAGTATCTCTGGAAAGGGGCAAATATTATTTGGGTTTTCAATATATTTACACTTGCACTTCATCTTCCAGTGTAAGAAACTGTGCAAACAAAATGCCGCAAAGCAACCTTTAGCCACACAGGCTCAGACATCCTACAAAATCAGATTAATACCAGAAATTATAAATTTTTTTATAGAATAGTGTTACTTTTCAACTGACAACTCAATCAGGAAAGTATGGTCTTTTACCTTGCTGACATGTTTTGACTGCATCTGCAGTCTTCTTCAGAGCGTCATCTGATGTGTGACGACGTGTCCTTTTTTTTAATCGCGTAGCCGATAAATTTCCTTGTCATTTTGGACAAACCAGACTTGCTCGTAGCATTAAGGAACTCAGTGGCCCGAATGGTGCAGTAGTGGCCATCTGACTGCTGCTGACCTCGGGGTTGACAGCTGTCTCCAGACCACAGGGTTATTAGTGGAGCAAAGGCAAGCCAACAAACACAAGCTGCACTGCACGCACGCACGCACGCACGCACACACAGACACTTTTACAAACCACATAAAAAATTAGACCTAATTAGACCTACACAAACATACAAAAACCTACATGCATAGACAGACCAATCTGCATGCCTATTAAAGTGTGTAAACACAACACAAAGAGCTGGAAAAATGGATGAAACTCGTCTCCGGAAAAGGATGACACCTCGTCACAAATACCTGCACCTAAGGATGCCTCTCCTCACATTCCCCATGAGTATGAAATACAACTCTAAGCTAACTAATCCCACTGGCCCTTTAAAGAAACCCATCTTTCATTGAGTCCCCTCAACTGGATTTCCAAGGTCAGCAAAGTCCGTTAAAAATGGCGTCACGAAGAGTTATCCAAGGCCCCTGATGCATTCAGACATCAACGCCTGAGGATGAAACATTCATTTAATACCCAGACAAATAAACAAGTCCGGAATATTTAAATGATACCTGATGAATGATTAATTCATCATGAGTTGTAGAGTGTAAAAATAGACCGTTCTATCATGGAGCTTATCATTGTTATTCAATTAGCATCAATGCACAGTGCGGGAAAAAACTATTTGATCCCCTGCATATTTCATGATTTTTGCCAGATACAAAAAACAGCCTATAATTTCAATAGTAGATACTTTTTTTTAACTGTAAGAGACAGAAAATCAACTAAATTCCCTTCCTACAGGCCAGAATTTTGGCTCCCACATACCATTTTTCTGAGAAAATTATATGTCACAGATAAATAGGTTGCAGGGAATTTGATTGAAAATTTGATGTTTTTTTCTGTTATTACAGTCCCTAATAAATGGGGTAATTTTGGAGATTTGTTAAAGATGGCTTTCAAATGTGTTTGCAGGTTTTGTTGAACATACAGCTCTCCTGCAATTAGGTTCAGTAACTTTATGGCGACTTCATACTGTTGTATCTTCCAAAACAAGCAAGACCAGTTGCATCCTCGGTCCTTTCAAAACCTTGTAAAAATAGATACTGTGTTTCTGCTCCAGCCTGCTCTGACTACCCAGATTCCTGCATCCAAGCCTAAGAGCAAAAGCTGCAGTTGGAGATAATAAATAAACTTGTCAAGACCTGACAGACCACAGGTAGAGGAGTCAAACACTCACTACGAACAGTCTGAATGTGACCAGGTCAGGTTATCAACAATGCCACATCAGTATAGACTGTAGTTGGTTCGGACGTTTGACCTGAAGGACGTTGGTAGTTGAAAGTTACCGGTAAGCAGAGGCAGCAAGTCACGTGAGTGTTCACTCAACTTAATCAGTTCAAACCCCAAAAATCTTGAATTTGTCTCTGCTTATGAACAAGAATTAAAAGAGGACTTAAGGCTGGATTATGCTTTCCGCATGAACGAGCCATACAGAAATAAGATGCTTGGAAATCCACTTGAGAGACCGTGTGTGACTTTATACTTCATGCGGCGTCTGCTTCCAAACTGCAGGGGCAGTGTATTGCAAACACACATCTGCCTAGTCTACTCTAGTACTAAACTAGAGTAGAAGAATTTTGCCATTGTTTACACCACTTACAGCATTGCATTTTACCGAATAGTTGCATTTCAGCAGTTAGTTTTAACTTCACACTATGAATTGTTCATAATCCGGTTGTCACGGTGATCTCTGTGCGAAGAATTGGATAAAAGTCTGTATTTCTGAACTTCTGCTGCTAGGAGCTCCTGTTCTTTCGCCAGCTTTCTGCGTGTCTTCGTCTGTATAGAAAAATTTGGAGGTGCGTGAAGGCTGGGTTATGCTTTCCGCACGAATGAGCCACGTGGAAATCCGCGCGAGAGAATGTGTGTGGCTTTATAATCCGTATGGCGTCTGCTCCCAAACTGCAGGGGCAGTTTATCGCAAACACACATCTACCTAGTCTACTCGAGTACTAAACTAGAGTAGAAGAGGTTTGCCATCATTTACACCACTTACAATATAGCATTTTACCGAATAGTTGCATTTCAGCAGTTAGTTTTAAATTCCCTTCCTACAGGCCAGAATTTTGGCTCCCACATACCATTTTTCTGAGAAAATTATATGTCACAGATAAATAGGTTGCAGGGAATTTGATTGAAAATTTGATGTTTTTTTCTGTTATTACAGTCCCTAATAAATGGGGTAATTTTGGAGATTTGTTAAAGATGGCTTTCAAATGTGTTTGCAGGTTTTGTTGAACATACAGCTCTCCTGCAATTAGGTTCAGTAACTTTATGGCGACTTCATACTGTTGTATCTTCCAAAACAAGCAAGACCAGTTGCATCCTCGGTCCTTTCAAAACCTTGTAAAAATAGACACTGTGTTTCTGCTCCAGCCTGCTCTGACTACCCAGATTCCTGCATCCAAGCCTAAGAGCAAAAGCTGCAATTGGAGATAATAAATAAACTTGTCAAGAGTTTTTTGTGCTGAGTGTCGGGAACCCTGCCGCCCATTCAATTAGGATCAAACTTGCAATCCTGGTGATTCCCACCAGTCTTCTTGCAACATAGCAATTACTGTGATGGTTCTATGGGGATGTTCATAAAAAATAAAATGGGTTTTTGCAAGATTGTGAAAAAAAAATCCCACTTATAAAAGTGGATGCAGCACCACAATGACTGCCATCCTGACTTAAGTGAGGGTGAATACATCCTCCTGTTTGAGCAAGTTTCTTTAACAGCAGTGGTCATGAAGCTCATTATCACTGAGAGAATCCAAGGGAGTATCCTAAATGGTCATAGTATATTTTTAAAACTCTACAATGTTATCAATTCATTTCATTCATTGTATTCTTGAATTTATCTTGTAAAGATGTGTTATCTTCTATTGTTTAATGATTCTAATTTCTAAAGTAAGAGACTTTCACTTACTCATTCGTGTACTGCGTGAAACTCAATTGCAAAAGGAACCAGCTATGCATAGAGGGATAATATGCTGATAACAGCAGAATATAAAGTCAGAGCGAAGACAGGAAAAATGCTGCAATGGGTCATTACTGTCAAATTACAAAAGGTAGAAAGATGCACTTCAAACTGTTTGTTGTTGGTGTCTGCAATTCAATGGACCATATATTTCTAAAAAGCATCTTTTAAAACAGCTATGACTTGCATCATTTACATTAATTTTATTTGAAATGTATCTGATTTTATTCATGTGGTTTTACAGTGTTTGATCGCACATTTTCTTTGGTAAAGCACTTTTTCTGAATATATGCTACCAAACAGCTTCGTTCAGCTTGAAAGTTAATAAAGACTAAATACAAAAAACGTCTTTATTCTGGATATTCAGCATCACATAGGGTGCAGAAATGTCAAATTCCTGAACTCCTGGTGCAGAAACGGTAGCTACGAGTGGATGGAGGTAGGTTTGGACACTTGTGGGAGTCGGAGCTGGTAGTGTTTCAGGTTACAACCCCTCTGGAGAGGGGGCAGCCAACAGCACGGCGACTGACGCCCCCCTATTTCTGCAGCAGCTATTTAAAGGCCAAATTGACAGGCCGGTGGAGGAGGAGGAGGAGAGCTGTAGGGATTAGAGAGGAGCATATGCAGCTTCAAAGCAGAAGAACAGAAAAACGCAGAGGTCTCTCCTCTGCAGTGGAGTCTATCAAAACCTAAGTTTAGAATATAAATCAGAAAGCTGTATTGTCATTGTACCAAACAGTACAACGAGATTTGCTGTGCATAAAAACCCAACACACACACACACACACGCACACACACACACACACACGCATGCACGCATGCACGTACGTGCACACGCACACACACACACACACACACACACACACACACAGTCATTCTTTTTTTTTTTAAACGTATATTTATTGTTTTTCTTTTATACAAAAACATCAACACTGAACATGGCAGAGATAAAGTAATAATAATATAATGGTACAAAAAAAACCCAAGAAAAAAAAAACAAAAAAAAGGGGATATTTAAATAAATGGAATAAGATGAAAATAAATAAATGAACCTCAGTAATGGATCACCAACTTATTTTGCTAAGTGTAGCAGATAGAGACGTCTAATACATTACATAATAATATAAAACATAGATATAAAGTAAAATAAAAATAAACTTGTGCAAGTACTTCTCCATAGTCAATGAAATCAACTGGCTAGTTAGCTCAGTCATTCACCACCCCTCCAATGTCACCAATCTTTATTAATTCTAGAAACATCCTCCAAATGATATAGAATTCCGAAGCTCTCTTTTTAACCATATATGTCAGTTTCTCAAGAGCCAAACTTGAGGTTAAGTTAGTTAACCAGAAGTCAAAAGACGGGCAAGCAACATTCTTCCAACATAAAGCTATAGACCGTTTGGCCTGTAGTAAGCAAAGGTCAACCATTAGTCTCTCCTTAGCAGACAATGAGCAGTTGTCAGGATAAATGCCTAATATACATAACTTAGGACATGAGGGTATTGGACAAGATGTGATCTGAGAAATATATTTTAACACAGAGCTCCAGAATTTTTGAATCTTATCACATTTCCACATACAGTGATATAATGACCCTTGATGGTTGTTACATTTATAACACAAGTCAGGTATATTGGGATCAAATTTATTTAATTGTAAAGGGGAGATATAGGATCGCATTACCCAGTTAAATTGTACTAATCTTAACCTGGTGTTGATGGTTTGAGTATGTGTTTTTAAACATATCTTACTCCACTCATTAGTTGAGATGTCTACTCCTAAATCTTGTGTCCACTCATGTCTCTTACTGTCAGAGTTATCCTTTTGGTTGTAAACCAACAAGTTATAAAACTGTGAAACCAGTTTTTTCCCAAAACAATCTTTTGTAACATGTAACTCTAATGTGGATAATGGAGGTTGCTGCACTGAGTTCTTTAACTGTGATAGAATAAAGCTTCTTAGTTGTAAAAATTTAAAGAAGTGTTTCTGCGGAACATCAAACTTTGTCTTTAACTCATTAAATGACATTAGAGTGTTGTCCTTGTATACATCTTGAAGCTTTACTATACCCTTGTTCAACCATATTTTAAAGCCCATGTCATTTTTTGCCGGGGTAAAAAAATCATTTCCCCAGATTGGGGAAAAACTGGACAACCCAGAGAAGTCGCCCAAAAGTTTTTGTACTACATGCCAGACAACAATGGTATTCTTTACAAAAGGATTAGTGGTTTTTTCTTTTAATTTCTTTAAGGGAGCTGAATATAAAAAGCTGTCCAGTGCCAAACCCTTTGAGGACAATTTTTCAATTTCTAGCCAGGGCAAAAGAACATCTTTGGAAAACCAAAACATTGTGGCTCTCAACTGGGCAGCCCAGTAATACCATTCTAGGTTCGGTAGTTGTAGCCCTCCCCTGTCGTATGGTAAATACAAGAGAGAGAGTCTGAGCTGTGGTTTCCTATTGTTCCAGATGAAATTAGAGAGAAGCTTCCTGATCTTAGAGAAAAATGGAGGTGGAGGGGCTAGTGGAATGGACTGAAAAACATATAGAAATTTTGGTAATATAGTCATCTTTATAGTGTTTATTCTTCCTAGTAGAGACAGAGGCAATGTGGTCCAACTGGTGATCTCTTCAGAGAGTTCTACAAGCATGGGCTCATAGTTGGCTGAGCTGAGATTATGTAACTTTGGGGTAATTCTGATGCCCAAGTACTTAAATCCCTCTGTGGCATTTACAAATGGATGAGACACTAATGGATTCTTCCTCTCGTTTCCATTTAGAAACATGATGGAGGATTTTTCTTTATTCACTTTGAAACCCGAGAAGTTACCAAATTGATTAATTAACTCCAAGAGGTATGGTATTGATTCTGCAAGATGAGATAAAAACACAATAGTATCGTCAGCATACAACGCTGTATTGTGTTCAATGTCCCCAGTTTTAATACCATGTATTAAAGGGTGTGTTCTAATTCCTATTGCCCAAAGGTTCCATTGCTATTACAAAAAGTAGAGGAGAAATTGGTGATCCTTGTCTTGTGCCTCGCGATAGCTCAAAAGGCTGAGAGACAAGTTTATTAGTAGATACGATAGCTGTAGAATCAGCAAGTAAAATTTTAATCCACCTCCTGAAATAATCTCCAAATCCAAAACGTTTGAGCACCTAGAGAAGATAGGCCCATTCGACTCCATCGAACGCCTTCTCTGCGTCGAGGGATAAAATTGCAGTATCAGGAGAATCTTTGCAAGCATGGATTAAATTGAGAACTCTTCTTATGTTGTGGAACCCCTGACGATTTGGCACAAATCCATTTTGGTCACCATGTATAATGGCTGGTAGAACCTTCTCAAGTCTCATAGCTAGTACTTCAGCTATAATCTTTGCATCTGTGTTCATAAGTGATATAGGTCTGTAAGAACCACGTTCAGTTGGTACTTTACCTGGTTTTAGAATTAGAGTGATCATGGCATTACGTAATGAAGCAGGGAGGCAGTTCATTTTAAAGGATTCCAAATAAACCTCAAATAAAGGGGATACCAATTTCTCTTTGAATAGTTTATAAATATCTATCGGAAGCCCATCTGGACCCGAGGCCTTACTGCCTTTCATGTTTGTTATGGCTTGGGAGATATCCTCCAAACTTAATTCCTTCTCTAATTCAGTTTTGCATTCTTCAGAAATATGGGGAATATCTATTTTATCAAGAAAACTGTTTTGATTTGACAAGTCTAGGGGGCAGTCAGAATTATAAAGAGTTTTATAATATGAAACAAACGTATTATTAATTTCTGTGGGATCTGTGGATAATTCTCCTTGTTCGTTCCTAATTGCGTTAATGGCTCTATCAGATTCAAGCTTTTTTATTTGCCAGGCTAGCAATTTACCTGATTTTTCACCCTGGTCATAAAAAGACTGTTTCAATCTTATTAGGCTATCCTCAGCTTTAAGTAAGGAGAGCTCCTCATACTCTGCTGTAAGTAGTTCTTGTTTTGTTTGTGCTGAAACATCTATGATGGCCACCCTCTCTAATTCTCTAATCTTGGAGTCTAATTCCTTCATTTTCTGTTTGAACTTATTAGATTTAGAGCTAGTGAATCTAATCATTTGTCCTCTAATGTAAGCTTTAAAAGCTTCCCATCTGATGGATGCAGATGTTTGATCAGTATTAACAGAGAAATAGACATCAATGTGCTCACCTATAAATTTTATGAAATCGGAATTTTGTAACCATTTGGGATGTAAGCGCCAATTAGTAGAGAATTTGTTTGATTGATTATCTTTATAAAATAGGGAGACTGGAGCATGATCCGACACAACAACACTATCATATTTACAATTATTTATATTAGATAGTAAAGAGGATGAAATTAAGAAATAATCTATTCGGGAGTGAGTTTTAAATGATGCTGAGTAGCAAGAGTACTCTCTTTTGTTGGGGTTTTGAGTCCTCCATGGGTCACAGAGATTCAGGTCTAATATATATTGTTGAATTTTCTTTCTTGTTTGAGAATGTGAAGTGTCTATTCCTGATGAGCGATCAAGCTTCGGGTCCAGAGTACAATTTAAGTCGCCCGCTAATATTATTTTACCGGGGATATTTGCCATCATCAAGAACAAGTTCTCAAAGAATGATGGATTATCATCGTTGGGACCATAAACATTAACTAAGTTAATTTTTTCACTAAATAGAGTTCCTTGCACCACTAAGAATCTACCAGCTTTATCATAAATTGTATTATTGACTTGGAAAGGCACCGAATTGTGTATCAACACCATAACCCCTCTCGAGCGGGAGGGAAAACAGGACGCCAGCACTTTGCCTGGCCATCTTCTTCGTACCTTTATCACGTCGTCTCTGATTAAATGTGTCTCTTGTATAAAAGCTATCATTGAATTGAGTTGCTTAAGCCTGGTGATAACCTGCTTAAGCTTCACAAGTTTTACCATGCCTCTGACATTCCAGGAAGTGAATTTAAAACTGTTATTTGACGTCATCCCACTTTAATAATATACCGGATTTTGTAATGTTTTGGGAATGTACCAGCACAGAGCAACATTTTGTGAGGAGTATAGAGTAACAAACATAAAACTTAAAATCTGCCATTGAAAAATCCCCTTAGCTGTCAACCTGAACACGACAAAACTTCGTCCCCCCCTCCCCTCCCCCTGAACTCTGGGTGCAGACCATTGCAAGTACTGATCCAATGTAAACAAGGGAGCAGTTAAACCAAACCAAGCATTCATTGTATTATAACTTTCAGAAGAAAAAGAGAATAAAACGTTCGTTTGATAGTGTCTCCTGGCGAGGAGCAAAATAGAGAACATTCCACAAGAACAGGCATTTATGAAACGTAAAGGTCGTTGCTAAACTGAATATAAGTCAGACACTTCTGGAGAAAACAAAGCAATAATAATCCAGTTTAGGTCAAAGACAAGTTTCAAACGATGGAATCATTTGTCCATCTATATATGGATAACAAACTCTACCTGCTGCGGGTGAATAAACAGGATTCAGCAGTTCTTCAGTTGTTCTGTGTGTCCCATTTGTTCTGTAAGCCGTGAATAAATTTCTCGGCCTCCGCAGGACTGTCACTCCCGTGTTTGTCCATCAGACGACACTCGGAGCCTGGCAGGGTAAACCATCCCATAGCGAACATTCAACGCTCTCAGCTGCTGTTTCACCCCGTCAAAACGCCTCCTTCGTCGGTGGAGCTCGGTCGATAGATCCGGGAAGAACATTACTTCTTGATCGCCACACATAACCTTGCCTTTAGCTCGAGCAGCTCTCATCACACGGAGTTTATCTTGGAAGTTTAAAAACTTCACAATGAGGACTCTCGGTCTTACGGGTCGATTGGGCTGAGACTGACCGGGTAATCTGTGTGCTCTTTCGATGAGAAGCGGTGTCGGGAATGTTGCAGGACCCAATGCTTCGGGTAGCCACCTCTCCAAAAAAGCAACTGCATTTGTTCCGTCCGTCTTCTCCGGCACATTAACTAGTCGTAGGTTGGACTGTCAAGAGCGATTTTCAAGGTCTTCTAGTTTGTTCGAGAGGAGAGTCACTTGTTTAGCTAGCGCATCAGACTTCTCTTTCTCTGAGTTAACTGTGTCCTCTACGTTGCTAATGCGCATCTCTGCTTCATCCATGCCCTCCGAGAAGTCTTGCACATCCTTCTTAACATCATGAATAGCTTTCAGCACCATATCAATCTTCGTGGCGAAGTCATTTCTCATCACCTCAAGTTTCTGAATAACATCCATGTTTGAAGTCATTCCCGCATCCAAGTCCTCTGTTCGAAGCATGGGGTTAGCATCGTCTGTTGAACTAGCTAGGCTGTTAGCATCTGAGCCGTCGCCGTCTTCTTCAATTGAAGAAAAGTTTGATTTATTCTTGTTCTTTCTCAACGGCATATCACTGTAGTGTATTAACAAACCACCCGCAACTTCTGGTATCGCTGTTCATGAGGTTATAGGATTATTTACAGGAATAAACTCCAGTGTCGCCAGGAGCCCACCAAAAACCGTGTGCTCAGTTCAGCGCCATAGCCACGCCCCCCACACACAGTCATTCTGCTGTGGCAAGACACTATCTTTAGTGGTATTTGTCATTTTTTGATCAGCCACTTGTTATAGGATATTTCTACAACACAGATGCAGCATTTTCAAATACACACACACGCACACACTAGGATTACATTTGTAAATATCGTAGTAGTCGTCAGAGTTAAGTGATTGACAGTCCTCATGATGCACAAGTGGTGGCATTAGGAAATGGGGTGGAGGCGGGGGGTTGTTGATTATTGAGTTCAGCTCAGTGATGGCACTCGGGAAGAAACAGTTGTTCAGCCTTGAGGTGTGGGCTTTAATGTTTCTGTCACGCTTTCCAGATGGTAGCAGGAAGAAGAGCTGGTCAGAGGGATCTTTCAGGATGTAGCTGGCTCTCCAGAGGCAGTGTGATTTGAAGATGTCATCTAGTGTGGGCATGGGAAGTCATATAATATATATTATTAATATTTAATATTTTCTGTAATGTTCTGATGACTAGTTAGTGGACAGAGGTCAACCTTGTGCTTCTGCAAGTCCATAATGATTTCTTTCATTTTGATGTTAAGTTTAAAATTGCTCCTCTAACAAGGATGCATTGTTTTTGGTGGGTGGTTCTTGATTACTCCTGTAGCTGTTAATCTGTTGAATTCTTTACCACATATGTGCTGGATCCCTGTTGGAGTAATGATCCTCAACTTTCTCTTTGTATGCAGCTTTACTCTGCTTGATGCCTTTTGTCAAGTTGTGTCTGGCTGCACTGTATCACTCTCTGTTGCCTGAGCTAAAGGCTGTGTTGTACTTCTTCAGGAGTGTCTGGACCTCTCTTGTCATCCATGGTTTCCTGTTTGGGAAGACACAAATGCGTTGTTGATAGTGATATTCTCAACACAGGTCCTGATGTAACAGAGAACAGTGGTAATGTAGGTTTCCACATCTTGATCAATAAACAGATCCCAGTTGGTATGTTCAAAATAATACTGCAGTTGTAGAGATGTCTCTGCAAGCCAGGTTGTAACACTTCTGGTGGTGTGTATGTTTTTTTTAAATTGTGGAGCTGTAAGCTAAGGTCAGAAGCAGTGAAAGGTGATCTGACTGGCCCAGATGTGAGAGGGGAGAGGCTCTGTGTCCCTTAGTGATGTTAAACACAGTCCAGTGCATTGCCCCCTCTTGTTGCATATTTAGCATGCTGGTTGAACTTTGGAAGCACAGTCTTTGAATTAGCTGATTGAAGTCTCAAGCAACAATGAAGACGCGATCAGGTTAAGCATTATCCTCTTTGTTTATAATCCTTAGCACATAGCCAAGTGCTAGCTTAGCATTACCATGAGGTGGGATGTAGATGGCTGTAACAACAACAGAGAGCTCCCGTGGCAGGTAGAGTTGTTTGCACTTAACCACAAAAGGAGCTCCAAGTCGGGTGAGCAGTGTCTATCAGTGACTGCACTGTTTATGCACCAGTCATCATCTGACTGGAGTTTCATCCCAGTCACTTCGGTGGTTTGAGCATCCTGCTCATTGGTTGCATCAGGGACTCCAGCGTTGAGCCAGGTCTCAGTGATGCTTGGCACACAGCTGTCCTTCGCGACTGTCCGGGATGGTAAATCCACTATCAGTTCATGCATTTTATTTGCAAAGGACCTGGCATTTGCAATGAAAAGACTGGGCAGAAGTGTTCTGCTTGGAGCTATCTTTAGCCTTGTCCGGTAGTCGAACCGGTATCCCCTCCTCTGCTTGCGCTCTCGCTGCCTCCTCCGGGGTCATTCCACGGGACTGCATTCCACGAGATTGCTGGTATGCACTCGTAATGGGAACCTGGTAAGTTGTTCTGATGTGTAGGAGTTGTTCTCTCATGTAAAGGTGCTTCGAAGCACTTACACTGAGCTCTTTTATCAATATTACAACAAAATTAGCCAAACACAGGGCCGTTCAAGGGAGCACTGAGTCGCTGTGTCTGTCGCTGCCATCTTGCCACTACAAGATGTTGATCTGTTGTGACTGAAGAATTTGATTTACATGTTAATCTTCAAAACTCAGTCACACCTTTTTGTCTTTTCCTGAATTTCTCTTCTTGTCTACTGCCATCTGTTTATCTTTCAAATACCAATCTGCCCTCATGTAGGTATGCATGTTATATTGTTGGCTTTGTTTTAATTGTGTTTTATTTATTGTGCGTGCTTTTTATATATATGCTTCTGCTTTGCATGTTTTAGTCAAAGTCTAAAAAAGTAGCAGTGTGGTCACATTTAATTGTATTAAAATGACTATTTCTCATTTTATAGTTTTGCATGTTTTGTATTATGAGGCGTTATTTTGTATCTTAAATTGTACCAGACAATGCACTATAATGCTGTCCTGAATACAAAAAATATTATATTTGTTTTGTTGTTCTGCATGCATATACATAATCTCGATAATTTTATAATTTCAATCTTAATTTCTGATTTTAGGGTGACTACACATTAAAAATAGCAGGAACATTTAATAATTTGCAGTGTCCCTGGTAAATAAATCTATAAATAAATAAATCACAGGTTTGAATTTTACATGGGCATTAGTGAAATTTAGTCCAGGGCTTTGCATCTGAATTGGGAAAAGTAAATTGATTGTTTTTACTCATGTGAAAAGCAAAATTTGGTTTTAACCCTCTGAACCCCAACCTAACAAGCTTGAAACATGTTATCATTATGGCTATCAAAATGAACGCGTTAATGCGGATTAATCCATCATCATGATTAATTCGATTGAAAATTTTAACGCAAGCGCCGGATAGCTCAGGTGGCTGGGTGGGCGACCCATGAACAGGGGGCTATAGTCCCCGACGCAGCGGTCATGGGTTAAGAATCCAGCTCATTACTGCATTACTGCATGTCATTTCCCCACTCTCCTACCCATGTTTCCTGTCTCTCTCTCACTGTCCCATATAATAAAGGCAAAAATGGCCAAAAAATAACTAAAAAAAAAAAAAAAACAAAAAACCCCACATTTTAACGCAATTAACCCATCTGCAGGGAAAATTATTCAAAATCCCCAAAACATCTCTGGCAACGCATTTCGGGCAGTTTGTCCAAGCAGATTTACTGTCACGGATGCCACCACACATGCACAAATGGGTAGCTGATCCGGTAGTGGCAGAACCAAGCAACTCAAAATGGAAGACGCTAAGCTCACGGAAGGGACTGGAGTCTATCCTAGCTGACTTGGGGCGAAGGCAGGGGACAACCTGAACAGGTCACCAGTCTATCACAGGGATAAAAACAATCACACTCGCATTCATACGTATGGACAATTTAGAGTCACCCGTTAACCTCAGTATGTTTTTGGACTGTGGGAGTACCCGAAGAAAATCCACACATGCACAGGGGGAACATGTAAACTCCAAGATCCCGGGAAGGCCGGGACGCGAACCAGGGATCTTCTAGCTGCAAGGCCAAAGTGCTAACCACCAAACCACTGTGCAGCCCTATATATGAATGAGAAACACAATTTATATAGATGAAAAATTCACTATATTTAATCGTGATTAATCAGAATCTGAAACAACCCTGTGACTGATGTGATTAAAATTTTTTATCATTTCACAGCACTGGTTATCACTAAAAATGTAATAAATTTATCAAAGCCAGAAAGTGTAAAAACAGAAAGACTTGACAGATGTTTAACTTTCCTATAACTCCCGAAATACTCGTTTATAACATCCTGTTCTGTTGGAAAATTTAAGCCCAATCTAAGCCTAAAATCGTAATATGTCATCAAAATCACTTTATTTTACATGTATAATTTAAATATTAGCCAAACATTACTTGGTCTGACCAGATTCTGTAAAAAACAAACATACAGGCACTTTTCAGCTTTTCTATTTTTATAAAATAAATAAAAGAAAATCTGCTTTTGTTTTTTTCTTCTGTTTGAGATTTATGTCATCATGACTTTGTTGTACTCCACAAAAAACATTTTAAGTTCTTTCTACTTCTAGCCATGGTTGTGCTGTGTCTATAGATGTGGAGGACTTTACATTACAGACAAAAATGAGCCTGCAATGAGTACAAACGTGACAGGAGCAAAAAATACACAGAAACTGTTTGAAGTTCAGAGGGTTAAAGGAAAAAGCTGCCTTTACTTTATCATAGTCTATGAATCAGTGTGAAAAACACATGCATTTCTTATCCAGGTGATGCTTTTAACTGCCTGTGTAGCCCCTATCCTGTTGCTACTGAATCAAAAAGTAGTAAAAACACACAGATACAGAAGCAGTGCCACTGCATTGGGTGGCATATTCTATTATTAATATTAACTTATTGATTCTTCAGCACTTTCATGCCAATCACATCCTTTCAACTTCTGTATATCCCTGTACCTCAAATTAAGCAAGTGTGACAAGATTTCAGCCATCACGCCTCCTTATTGTTTTTGACATTACAAGCTCTAGTCAAAACAGGGTAAGGAGTATTCTCTCTTTGTTGTCTTTTAACCATTGAAAATCTTAAGGAGAAAAGCAAACCACAAAGGTGATAATTCCAGACAACACAACACAACTGGAAGTCCTTGTTAGTAACTATGACCGAGTGGAGACAACCCATCAAACTCTGTGCATGTAAGCAGACATACCGTGCTCACTGTCTGCAATGTCTTCACAGCGATGGCTAAAGTTGTCGTATGAGTCCCAGCGGATCAGAGGGTCCTGGGTGTTGTAGTCCACAGAAACACTTGGCCCATTCTCCAGGTGGCCCAGGCCTGACAGTCACAAGGCATGGTGGATATTAGGATCCACACATGGAGAAGTGACATTCCCATTCAAAAAGCAGCAAATTGACATAATTGACATTTATTTATAAAATCCCATTACACATATTGAGAACAATGTTTTTGGTAGGTATCATAATGTACAGTACAGAACATGTTATTATAAATTTTATATTATTATATAAAATGTTATAAACTGGTGAATAAGTGATTTTTAAAATTGTAAAAACTGTTTATTTTTCAGTTAGAAAAAAATGATTACCTTTGATTTTTTCTGGTCCATATGAGAAAACAAACTCCACCTTCCCATACTCTGGGAACCTCTCATCTGTACAGAGACAAACAGTACAAATATGTCTTTTTTGTTAAATGGTGGAATACATATGTGGTTTGCATACAAAATAATACAAGGTGTTTGAACCTGCTTGGAACATTCCAATTTCACTTGATCAAATTTAGACCTTACTACTTTCTGCTTTTATCTCCAATCTACTCTATTCACTTTAACTTCAAAAAACACAAATCTGAAAATGTGCCTGTATTTATTTTGGAAAATAAACCAGTTGAATCTACAAAAATGTATGTAACAAATGGGTAATGAATGTTGAGGTTAATCTTGATCAGAATTACTTGATCTTTTGCATTTTCAGCAATGTTTAGATTCCTTTAATATTACTATAGTGAAACGTTGAGGTGCTTCACCACCAGATGACCCTGTCTGCTATGAAACTATGGGAAATTCTGTTGTTTTGCAGCAGGGCAAGCACACTTTTCCATACTGGAAACTGGAAATCCAAGCAACAGCTACAAATGTATCAGTTCTTAAGTGCAGTGTTAAGTCATGAGGTTGCACTGCAAAATAAGTTGAAAAATCATTGTATGGGAATTTGCTTCTATATGTCGACCTAGCCTTCATTCACATCAGTCACTATGATGTGTTGTATTTTCGTTATGATTACATAATGGTGCAAACACAAAAAAGCAAAAACCACACAAAAAGAAACACAACTCTGGAGTAAAGTTACCTTTGAATGTCTCATCTAACTCATTCTTCCCAAAAACCACGCCAAGGTCGTGAATGGCACAAGTGTGGAATTGCACTCTGAACACCACATCTCTGGTCGGATTTCTGTACCTCTTGTGATAACACTTTAGCTATGATGAAACAAGAAAGGGAGAGTACAAAGTGAGAAATATCAATACATTATTGTATGTATGGTGTATCAATCAGATAACAGCTCCGCATTCTGGAAAAAACTACTTGAATAGTATACATTTTTATTTCCATATTTATTCTAGTTGCAAGCAATATGACTCAAAACTTTAAAAGTGAGAGTCTTTGTAGTATTTCTTAGACAATGATGGAGGGAATTTGTTGCTTAAAGAAAGAAGTAATCGGGACAAGTGAAGTACAGTGAAAAATAAAGTCAAACACATCTAGATTAGAAGGGAGAGTTCAATGTTCTTGTTGAAGTCTTACCAAAATGTCTCCCTTTAGAAGCAGTCCAGGTTCAATGGTGATACAGATACTGGTGTTGCTATCTCCTTGCACATTGCTGTGGGAAGAAGAGACCATAATAGTTTTTAAAATCCAAATGGTGATTACCTCATAGGGTCAGTTTTGCCCTGGATTCAAACACAAACCACACTGAACTGAAATAAAAGTTTCCATACTATATTCCTGACGTATAGACTGGTTGCATTGCCTGGTAGATCTTCAGGAAAGGACGGCAGCCTTTGAAGTGATACAAAGAAAGAACATCAAACATATTTGACAAAACTGGCAGAGCTTGAGTTATTTATGTATTTTTTGACAGAGGCAGAGACTCACCTCCTTTGGATTCAAAGTTGGGTATGCCATGCATGATGACATGATGCAGGAACAGAGGCTTGTTGTTGATTTTTATGTGTCCGGATAGAAGGCCATTGAAGTAGTGTACATATCTACAGACAAAGGAAAATGAGCACAGAGTCCAAATACTAAAGCTTTTTAAATGTGGTCTGTTAAATATTAGATCTCTCTTGTCTAAATCTCTGTTAGTAAATGATTTGATAACTGATCACCAGATTGATTTGTTTGGTTTGACTGAAACCTGGTTGCAGCAAGAAGTATATGTTAGTCTAAATGAATCAACTCCTCCTAGTCATACTCACTGTCACGTTCCTCGAATCACAGGCCGAGGAGGAGGAGTGGCAGCAATTTACCTCTCTAGCTTAAAAATGAAGCAGAGACCTAAACCTAGTTACAGTTCATTTGAAAATCTCACTCTCAGTCTCTCTCATCCAGATTTAGAAGCTCAGAAACCAGTTTTATTTGTTGTTGTATATCGTCCTCCTGCTCCTTACTCTGAGTTTTTATCTCAATTCTCAGACTTTTTATGTGATTTAGTGCACAGCTCAGACAAAGTCATTATTGTGGGTGACTTTAACATTCATGCTGACGTGGACAGTGACAGCCTTACGACTGCTTTTAATTCAGTATTAGACTCAATCGGGTTTTCTCAACATGTAAATAAACCAACTCATAGTTTTAATCACAACCTTGACCTCGTTCTGACTTATGGCATAGAAATTGAACAGTTAACAGTATTTCCCCGGAACTCTCTTCTTTCTGACCATTTTATGATAACATTTCAATTTACAACAATAGATTGTACAGGAGTTAAGAAAAAATATCATTACAGTAGATGTCTGTCAGACAATTCGGTGACTAAATTTAAGGAAATAATACCCTCTCTATTTAGTTCAGTACCACTTACTGATATAATGCAAGGGAAATATTATAATTTTACCGAAACAGAAGTGGATTATATTGTTAATAATGCTGCAGCCTCACTGCGTACAACACTTGATAGTGTTGCACCTGCAAAAAAGAAAGTTCTATCTCAGAGAGGACCTGCTCCTTGGTATAATTCCCAGCTGCAGACTTTAAAGCAGGCATCCCGAAAGCTGAAAAGGAAGTTGTATTCCACTAATTTAGAGGAAGTTTATGTAGCTTGGAAAAATGGTCTAGCAATTTATAAAAAAGCTCTTCGTAATGCCAGGACAACATATTATTCATCTTTAATAGAGGAAAACAAGAACAACCCCAGGTTTCTTTTCAGCACTGTAGCCAGGCTGACAAAGAGTCAGAGCTCTGTTGAACCTTGTATTCCTTTAGCTTTGAGCAGTAACGACTTCATGAGCTTCTTTACAAATAAAATCATTACGATGAGAGAAAAAATTAATCTGGTCCTTCCTACAAATGTCACAGATGTATCATCGAGTACAGATGATTTAGAATTGGCTGTAAGACCTGATGGATATTTAGAATTTTTCACTCCTATACATCGCTCTGAACTAATTTCAATAGTTTCTACATCCAAACCATCAACATGTCTTTTAGATCCTATCCCAACTAGACTGTTCAAGGAGGCTTTACCTTTAATTAATTCCTCAATGTTAGACCTGATTAGTCTCTCTCTAGTAACAGGCTATGTACCACAGGCTTTTAAGGTTGCTGTAATCAAACCTTTACTTAAAAAGCCCACTCTAGATCCAGATGTTTTAGCCAACTATAGACCAATTTCCAACCTCCCATTTCTCTCTAAAATTCTGGAAAGACCAGTTGCAAATCAATTATGTGAACATTTGCAAAGGAATAGCTTGTTTGAAGAGTTTCAGTCAGGCTTCAGAGTGCATCATAGCACAGAAACACCTCTGGTGAAAGTTACTAATGACCTTCTCATAGCGTCAGATAATGGACTGGTCTCTATACTTATTTTGTTGGACCTTAGTGCAGCCTTCGATACAATCGACCACAAACTTTTATTACAGCAACTAGAACATTGTATTGGCATTAAAGGGACAGCACTGGACTGGTTTAAATCCTACTTATCAGATAGGTTCCAGTTTGTGCATGTCAACAATGACTCTTCTGAGCATACTAGGGTTAATCGTGGAGTTCTTCAGGGTTCTGTCTTAGGACCAATACTGTTCACATTATACATGCTTCCCTTAGGCAATATTATTAGGAAGCACTGTATTAATTTCCATTGTTACGCTGATGACACTCAATTGTATTTATCTATGAAGCCAGATGAAACTAATCAGCTAGCTAGACTGCAAGATTGTCTTAAGGACATAAAGACCTGGATGACCTATAATTTCTTACTACTAAATTCAGACAAGACTGAAGTCATTGTATTTGGCCCCAAACATCTTAGAGAATTGCTTTCAAAGCATATAGTTACTCTGGATGGCATTACATTGGCCTCCAATAGTACTGTGAGGAACCTCGGTGTTATCTCTGACCAGGACATGTCCTTTAACTCACACATAAAACAAATCTGTATGACTTCCTTTTTCCACCTGAGAAATATTGTGAAAATCAGGAACATCCTGTCTCAGAGTGATGCAGAAAAACTAGTCCATGCATTTGTTACTTCTAGGCTTGACTACTGTAATTCCTTATTATCAGGTTGTCCCAAAAGCTCTCTGAAACATCTACAGCTGATCCAAAATGCTGCAGCCAGAGTACTGACGGGAGTTAGCAAGAGAGATCATATTTCTCCTATACTGGTTTCTCTTCATTGGCTTCCTGTTAAATCTAGAATAGAATTCAAAATCCTTCTTCTGACATATAAAGCTCTTAACAACCAATCTCCATCATATCTTAAAGACCTGATAGTACCTTATCCTAGCAGAACTCTTCTCTCTCAGACTGCAGGCTTACTTGTTGTTCCTAGAATCTCTAAAAGTAGAATGGGAGGCAGAGCCTTCAGTTATCAGGCGCCTCTCCTGTGGAACAAGCTCCCAGTTTGGGTTCGGGAGGCGGACACCCTCTCTATTTTTAAGACCAGGCTTAAAACCTTCCTTTTTGACAAAGCTTATAGTTAGGGCTGACTGGGGGACCCTGACGGGGTGAGCTGGTGTTTTCATTTGCACAACTGACTTCCCCTCTTGATGTCCCTTTAGTTTGCCCCTAGTTATGCTGCTATAGGCCTAGGCTGCTGGGGGACCTCTCTTGATGCACTGAGCCCTTCTCTAACTACCTGTGTATTTACTATATATACCATTATTGCATTACACTCACTCTCCCTGTTTCTACCTGTGTCCTTTCTCCGAGTGTCCCTGGTCCCAGAGCTGGATGCTTCAGATGTGTGGTTGTTCTCCCACCAACTGTAACCCTCTACCTGTAACCCTCTACCTCTATCCCTCTATCTCTACCTCTCTACCTCTTCTGTCCCTCTCAACCCGCCCGGCCAGCAGGAAGATGGGTCCCCCCACATTAGAGCCGGGTTCTGCTCAAGGTTTTTTTCCCTGTTAAAAGGGTGTTTTCCTTGCCAATGTCGCCTTTTGGCTTGCTCTGGGGGTCAGGCATATGGGTTCTGTAAAGCGTCTCGAGACAATTTGACTGTAATTGGCGCTATATAAATAAAATTGAATTGAATTGAATTTTGACTATAAACGATACAGTATACTGTCACTAATAAGCCAATTCAGTTATATAAGTTAGTAAATAAAATAATACATGTACTTCATTGCTTTGTGCAAACAAAAAATATGCAAGACATCATCAGCTAACAGTTTCTTTAAGGATTTAATCATTTATGCACATTCTTTTTTTTGTCTTTTGTTGCTTTGCATTTAAACACTGTGAACCTCAACATCTCTGTCATGCCTGCAATCAGGAACCTTTGTCATTCTTTTTTTCATTCCCCCTGCATTTTGTGTAATCCCTCTTTTTTAACTAAGTAAAAAAAAGCCATAAAAAACCCAAACTAATTTTAAAAAGTGTCTAAAAAGCCTTTCTGATGACCTGCAATGTTGATGTTTCTTAGATCAAACATTTCCTAAACTGTTGGAGCATGATTTTGTTCTTTTTAGGCTCTTACAAATAATGGGAACAAGGAAGAATCTCACTGGTGATGTACATGCCAAGCCCATAGGGATGATTATAATCAGGACTTTATCTCCTTAGCAGAATTTTTTGTACAAGAAGACTCTGCCACATAAATTCTGAGATATCTTGAATGCAAAATTGATATTTATGGCACAACTGTTGTGCAGTTAGATGCAGTGTGTGCCCAGTAAATTCCAGACCAATCTAGCTGTTACAGTTCTTTTTAGCTCTGTAAAAGCAAGCATTTTTGTGTGACACTTCACAATAACTTTTGTTAGTTCATATTACATTGATGTTTTATATATTGTTAACACACAATAAAATTATATTAATGTCAACCAAACTAGCAATACATAACAATCTATGATGTTTTGTAATTAACTTCTTAAATGTAAAATAATTTGTTTATAAATTGTGTATTTATTGGAGTTGATAAGAGATGATAATAATTACATTCTAATAACACTACTAAACTATTCAATAACTTCTTATGGTTGCACAGATGATAAAATTTGATATACTGTACCGAGTATTTGTTAATAGTGACCAAATGATTTGTAAACCTTTAAAAAATTACGTGTAAAACATCTTTAAACAAGATGAACCAGAGATTTATAACACTTTGGTAATGTTAATAATTAATTGTCTATAAACATGACAATTAAAAAGGTGCAATTAATGCATAGAATAGTTAATTATAGATCAATATGTTGCTGATAAAGCATCAAGTAGCACCAGTTTAGGTCCATTAAATCTTATTTGTGATCCATAACAGAGTGCTTATTTGTGCACTGATAATATATTTGTGTCGGATCATCATCCCCAAGTTGACTCAATTTTTTCAGAGGTTATTTGCAAATAATAATAATTTTAAAAAGTTAGTCAAGAAGAATTTTTGACTTGAGTGTGGCACTAAAATAAGATGTCCCCCTTACTAGATTCCACACCAAATCCCCCCTGAATAACTGAATCTGTGTAGTTCACCTTTACAGCCTGTCAAAGCTCCAATGGCACAGCCAGAACCAAATTCCTCTGTGACTATAAAAAAGCTGCCATTCAATAATAATTCAGAGTGAATTGGTGTGTCTGGAAACCAGTTGGGGGTCTGTTGAGTTAGTGTGGTCTGGTTGTTAATGATGATAATGATGATGGTACCAAACGTTGACCTTGACCACTGGGTCGCCACATTCAGACAACCCCCTGCTTTTCTGTCAGTGGCCAGATGGTTTCGTCTCTGTGAAATTCAATTAGACTGAGCTGGGATGCCATATTAGCAGCTGAGAGGAAGGAGGGTTTGTAGCACATGTGTATATGGCATGAGCCATATTCATGGTTTGGATAAGATTGTATATAATTGAGAGTTTTGGTTATTTCTGGTCATTTATTAAACCCTTAAAAACTCATCTCTGAGTATCAAAACTACATAGTTAGAGGTTTGTGAAACATGACCTCTTTTTAAGACATGAATAATGCCTTCATGTTTTAAAATGGTTAAGACGTAATTACACATCCCAGCTTTAGAATACGCCTTTCTATGAAGTCCCCACCTTTCCCTCTACCAACAGATCTGCTGCAAGTTGTGCACACCACCTCACCTATGACTCGTCTCAAACACTGCTAAACTACTTCATGCTATACAATGGCAAAGTGTAATACTGGGATAATTTAGCCATACATATTTTGGAATTGGAATCCAAGTTGGAAAAAGAAAAATGATACAGAAAGCTACAAGTAAACAGGAGACTCAGCAGTTGTCCTGCATCTGAAGGATAAGGAATGCTTATAAGGACAGCAATGCAGAGAAGACAGATAATCTGAGAGGGAAGTAAAGGCCGCAGTGGCTGAAAGTGAACCAGTCTTGTGACCATTGACCTATAACTTCTTTGTACACTTTGTAATGTCCTTTTACTGTGACCTATTGACCTTTTATTGTGACCTATTGTCTCTTTATTAGGGCCTATTGTCCTATGTTTTATTGTATGTTTTATTGTTATGTTTTCTTTGTGTACTTTTTGTAATGTGCTTTCATTGTGACTTATTGTTTTATGCATCACTGTTATGTCTTTTTTAGGGCTGTCAAAATTAACGCGTGAATGTGGATTAATCCATCATCATGATTAATCTGATTTAAAATTTTAATGCAATTAATGCATCTGTAGTGCAGAATGACTCAAAATCTCTGAAATGTCTCTGGCAACGCATTTAGTGCAGTTTGTTGCAAATGGGCAGTTGATCCGGTAGTGGCAGAGCCAAATAACTCCACATGGAAGACAGTAAACAGCAGGGCCCGGCTAATTTATTGGCCGGCTGAATAAATAGGCCGATTATAGCTATTTTCAAAATAATCATCATCGGCAGGAGTTTTGCCAATTAAACGCCGATAAATTCTTAATTTCTCATAAAACAGTAAATGCTGTTAAGTGTCGGAGTCGCACAGAATGATGTCCTTGCGCAGTTTAACCTACAGCTATGCAACATTACAGGAGTGGGCTGAGCCTACAGGTAAGTTTAAAATGACCTTATGAAATTAACAATGACTCAACGTGTCTCCTATTCCAGTTTACAGAAAAAGTTAAAGCTCAAATGGTTAACATTACTGTCTGTCTTCAGCAATCGTCATGATGTCAGTCTTAGGTTTGCTTTGTCAGAAAATACTATAACATGACCCAGGCTGTAACAGCAACTCACCGTGTGTTGCTATGGCGTACCATTAGTGTCGGACTATTTGTGACCATTATATATTTAAAATGCAACTCTGTCAAAGATGACATGTTTTGTCATCTTTGAAAGGAATCTCTGGTTTTTATTTTGGTTCGTTTGAGTCATGACTTTATGACAAAGAAAACAAGAAAAGCACTCAGAGAGCACAGTACTCTGCCAAGACTGTTCATTCCCTGACCTTGTACTGAGCACAGGTGTGTGTTATGCATGTGTATGTTATGTACGGATATCGAATCGCGAGACCGAAATATGTAGCAGCCGCCATTAATTGATGGGACTTGGAAACACCACTACAATTTAATCAATTGTTCCTTGTATCATTTCCGATAAGTAGGCAGTGGTCGATTTGTAGTAGGACTGCAATCATGTGATTGTCAGCAGGCAACTGACAAAGCTTTTGCTTATTGTGAGGCCGTGCCAGCCGCTATCTCGCAATGGGGAATCCTTAACAAATCCATGAATCCAGATTATAAGCCGTATCACTGCCAAAATCTAATGAGGTGATCCTTGTGTCATTTCTCACCTTCCCTGAAAATTTCATCCACATCCGTTGGTCTGTTTTTGAGTAATGTTGCACACGGACAGACAGACAGATTCACAGATTCACAGACAAACATACGGCGATTGTCACATAACTCTATTGCGTTCCTTAGCAGAGTAATAATGGAGTAGAGAAAATGTGATATAATGTTAAAGGGCATCATAGGGCTGCAGAAATAATGTTTTGCCAGTAACTTCAGTCATTATGTTGCTTATTATACTATATATATGACCTACCTACTTTTATATATATATATATATAAAACCTACCTCTAATTTGCAGCAACAACAAGTACAAGACAAGATGTACTTCATAACTCTTTTACAGACTGGCGCTTTTTTAAGGTTATATAATTTCTCAGAAGTTTAATGCTTTGTTGCATGTTTTTGTACTTGACAATTCCTCTCTGTTGTAAAGTTAAACAAATACTAAAGGACAAAGTATTGTAAAACAGTAAAATGCTCTGCCTGTAATTCATATCTTTGTTATATGCGTTAAGGGACCAAAAAAGAAGTTATTTTATTCATTATATATTTCTTTAATTAATTGGCCGATTAATCAGTTATCAGAATTTTTTCTCCCAAATACTGGAATCGGCATCGGCCTCAAAAAATCCATATCGGTTGGGCCCTACTAACAGCATGTTGGCCCTCTCGGTGGGAAATTTGAATACAAAAAAAACCCATGACAGAACAGTCGACCGACCTACAGTAATATGCACACTCTGCAGGAAGGAGTTTTCTCTTCACCGAAGCACTTCCAGCTTAAAGTACCACATTAACGAGAAGCATGTGTTAGTTGGAGATTCTAAAATGAACCTTTAAAGGTGTTAAATAAACACCTTAAGTGTTAATGTTGAGTATATTCTCTTCTTTCTTAAGTCTGTTTGTGCATGCAAAATGAAATTACATTAATTGAGATTAAAAATAAATAATATTTAATCGTGATTAATCGAAATTAATCCACAACAACCCTATGATTAATCGTTTAACAGCACTAGTCTTTTTTTCTTTTTACCTAGGGACTAAATTATTATTGTTGCTATAATCCGGCATATTTCCGCCCACTGCTGTATAAATAGGCATTCATTAATTTGCACTGTCCCTACCAAATAAACAAATAAATAAATAATGTTTATGTCAATCCTAAAAGCTATCTCTATACAGAGAACCATACCAGTTATCATGTACTTATAACACAGACTTGAGATCTCTCCAGAGAAGGTTTAACCACCATTAAATATTTTTATAGTTACATTTAGCAGACACTTTTATCCAAAGCATCTGAGACAACACAAGGTAGGTAGGCTAGGCAGCACTAACAACCTTGCCTGAGGGTCTTCACTGGAAAACTGCGCCCTGACTGAGATTTGAACCACCAATTTCCCGAGCCAAAGTCAGGGGTGGTAGTCATCTGAGCTATCCAGCTATCAAGATGACCCCTTGACTCATCTTTGACTCATTAGCCATGTGATTTGGAGGTGACAGTATACATCTACTTCTTCTTCTGTCAGTCAGAACTGAAGAAGCCTCTTGGATGATTGGTGAAACATCTTCAGTAGCAAAAAGAGTATCTATGCAAACAAACATAGAAAGCCTTACACAGCAAGTTGTCAGAATTGGTACACTGCAGTTTCAGGACAGAAAGGCTTGGCCGTGGCAATGGCTCCATATTTCACTCATTACAGGTCTTGCAGCATTACAGGATGAAAAACATCATCTTCATCAGTGAGTGTCTTGGTTTTCTGTTTATAAGTCATGCTGCAAGGGCGGAAGACTAAAAAAATTTGAAACCTTCTTAAAAAATACTACTTTGTTAATTTGTGCATTATGATATATTTCTACCCAAATGTTATGTACATTTCTGACATCCTCTTGCAGTTGTTACTCTCCCACCAGCAGTAATATATACTGTCAAGCAATACCACCATATGTTATGAAAGCAGCAGTATCATTCATTCTAAAAAAAAAATAAAAAATACTTTGATTATGTCAAATCATGTCAAGTCATCAAAACTTGATGTTATTTAAAGTTTTAAGATTGAGAAAAACACACCAGGAAATCATTAAGGATGCCACAAAACATAAGTCTAGGGAGGGCATGTCCTCACTCATTTCTTTTTTTGTTGTTTTTTTTCTCAGAGAAACTACAAAGCACATTAAACAGGGTAATGGAGTCTCATCTAAGCCAAGAGCCTCTTCTCATACTTTGTTCCTTAAATGAAATCAACATATTTCCAATCGAATGTGACCCAGTGTCAAAAATGAGGGAGTCAATCTGGTCACCAAGTGTGCATTGTGTTTACTGTAGTACGCACATTTTACAACAATATAATCATTTATTTACGCTAAAAGCTACACAACGCCTTTAATCCAGGCAGCAGTGGACTGAGCTCATGTCCTACTCTTGATGTTAATGTCGCACATTCCGGACTGTAATACTAGCATACTCCAGAGGCAGCGATGACTACATCCAAAGCAGGAAATAGCAATGTGGCAGAGGGCAAGCCTACTGACCTGTTAAAGAATGGCTGGCTGCCTAATTCACTGGCTGAAATGAAGTGGTGTTAAGATCCCGTGTTTTTTCCTATGTTGCTTCGTTTATTGCCAATAACCTCATAATTTCCAAGAAGCTCAGATTAAGACTCCTGAGGTGAAGAAAGGAGACTGACTGGGGTCAAACTTTTCAGCAGTTCACTGTCTAATAATGTAGAAGGAGCTAATAATATAGCAGTAGCAGATTTATGATTTAAAGGAGGGTGACTGAGGTGAGTTTCCCCAGACTGAATTGCTTTCAAAATAATAATTTGCTTAAATACCTTTAAATCATTCTTGATTGGTTTTATCAGCTCTGGCTTGGAATTTACTCCACGGTTTTGCTCTCTATTCATGAAAGGACATTATTTTAGTCACTGCTGGATGTAGAAAAGAATTGCAAGGGATTATGGTCTAAATTGCTTAAAAGACAGGAATGAAGTGAACTACCAATCATCCCTGCAGCCTCCCAAGAGACACCAGTGGAATCCTTCAGACAGACAAGATAGATTGCTTCTCTGTGTGCTGTGACATTTACTCACAATCATCATAATTAAAACTGAATTGGAGATAAAGTCAAAAAAGAAAGAATTTCCTCTGTAGATGACTTAAATACAAAATAGGAGAGATTGAGTTGGGGTACAAAAGCAAAAAAAAAGTAAACAACCGATGCATTTGTATAAGAAGTGTCTCTTATTATAATATTACATGCTCATACAAATACAATTTTGTTTTTGTTGGAATTGGAGAAATCTTCACTTCAAGTAAATCAAGACAAACTCTGTAGATAAATTAGTAAAAAAAATCCTTCCTGATCCTGACTGAGAACTGGAGGACACTGTGCACATCTATACATTACTGATTTGTCATTCACAAGGTAGCACCACCCTTAAACAGTCCACACTTTAATGTTTATTTTAATCTAAATAGGGCCATAAACGAACACTGTATTGTACTGAAGAAACAGTGCAGTCATGCAGTCATGACGCACATATTTAAAACCTGATCAGGTTGCTCTTGTATTAAAAGGAGTCAGCTTCAAATACTGAAAAAAAGCAGCATGTAACCAACATGTTAGTTTATTTAGGAAGAGAGCTAGAGCTAATACAATCCCCTTGTGATGGTTTTCATATTAGACAAAAATCTAAAGCTTTCTCTGTCTAAAATTAAACATCTACTGTTGAAAGAATTATTTAGAATTTCAAGAGGTAAATCTTTCACTTTATCCTCGAGAACTGTAATAGTAATTGCAATCAAAGAATTGTAGTTAAGGAGGGCTATATGAATTGGTCCTACTTTGTACACTTTTATACTATGTTTCCGATCGATCTTGGGAGCCTACAAGGAATACAGTTTTCAGCCTGTGTTCAAAAATAACATTCAGAAACAGCAAATAAAGGACTAAGTCAATGACTGACTTAATAATGATATAGTCACAAGTGAAAAACTCTAAGTACATCAGTTCACACTTGGCATTAGAATGCGTCTCGATAGGAGTGACCACTTGTGAATAAATTTTACTTCATTAATGTATATGAAAATAAAGACATACAACATTTCTGTTTGCAAAGACCAAATGTGTTGCTTTTGGGAACTGGTGATTAGCAAAAATGCATTTCCCACTCCTAGTCACCCAGAAATCCAGATTTTGCTTGTTGTGTGGTTACCTGATGTCAGTCTTTAAAATGATGTTGTTCGCATGTAAAGGAGTATGTACTTTCTTTAATACAGAGGTCATTTGTTGAGCAGGTGGTCCTTCAATGTGACCCAGGACACATTTATGTACATACTGCACAGCAAATGTGGCCACATGTAGCCTAGATAACCTCAGGTTTTAATGCCAGCTGTGAACAGACCTTATAAAGCTTCAAGCAGATATCAGGTATAAAAGGTAGTGACATATTAACTTACCTTTTCTGTGATGGCTGACCCACTGGAAGTGCTTTGTCCTCGTAAAAGCGCCTCATGGCAAACCTGTCCAATGCTTGGTCAGCACTGCGTGACACAGAACAACATAGGTAGCTAGAGTGCATTTTACAGATTACAAACTATCACCAACAACTCCCTTTATTTTGGAAAACCTGTCGATGTTTCCCACATTTGAGGTTGAGAAATATCCCCTGGCCTTCATCATTTATGAAGAAGCCTGAAGTTCTCCTAGCTCATTTTCACCTATTAACATCTGGTTGCATTGAAGAATGATGACATTTTAAGACTTCTTCTCCTCACAAAGCCAGAAAAACAAGCTGGTCAGGATGGAGTGTTTAGCTAAAATAATCACATCGCTGTTTAATTTTCAAGGCTGTTCAAGTTCCAGACTTCAAGGCCTAAGTTTGGTGGATTGTTGCTCCTGTCTTTATAAAACCTTGTGAGGGGGAGATTTGGAAGATGAAAGTACTTAAATCACACTTTCTGCTCAATATTGATAACCTAAAAGCTTCACTTTCGCTGATCAGGCTTTGTTTAAATTCCACACAGCCAATTGCAATGTACCACTGAATTCCAGCATATTGTTGGATGTGTATACTGATAATGACATGCTTGATACCTTGCGGATATGTTACTGTAGTGCATATATGCAGCCACCACCACTCCTGTTCGACCGCGGTTCCCCTGCCAGAGAAACAGAGACAAAAAGACTCAGTTAAAGGATGCGTAATCAAACTGTTTATTTAAAACAGGAATCATTTCAACAATCTTTGTGTGATTCATGAAGAAAAAGAGGTCAAACAAATCCCCTTTAAATGTGATGGAGTGGTTAACAAACTGGCTGACTTATCCTTGACAACCATAAGCTGGAACTATATTAGAATAGCATTACTTCTTTAACCGATTTGTTGGCCTAAGGAGGACTATATGAATCTGGTTAGAGATGCCAAAGTGCGCAACGTTGATGCCCCCAAGGATCAAATGGACAAGGAGTGGGAAGACTTTCAAAAGGAGATACGGCAGGTGAACACAAAATCAGAGACCATCGTGGCAGAGGAAGACGAAGAAGGGCGCCTTGAATGTCAGATTGACGAGATCAATGACCAGACTGAGTGTTACAAGAGAGTAGAACTGCTGAGAGACAAGCGGGATGTGGTGAAAAGCAAGCCTTGCAAATACAAACGGTGGATTAAGGAAGTCATAGAGATCAGGAAACAGTTGCGTAATTCCATGAACCGGGACGAGGGGGCCTACACCATCTCGCACACCTGGGATTCCATCCTCCAAAAACCAAGACCAAGGGGTGTGGCTGGCCTGACAGATTCTGAAAGATCTGTCAGGCTGGTCACCTGATAAAAACGACACATCAGATGACACTCTGAGGAAGACCACAGATGCAATTGAAACATGTCAGTAAGGTAAAAAACATCTTTTCCTTACTTAGTTGTCGGTTAAAAAAGTAGCGCAATTCTAAAGTAAGAAACAACAAAATGAACATAATCCATCTAGCTGGAACTATAAATAACACAAAAATGATCACTTTTCTTGTTTAAAGTGAGTCAGAATTTATTTGAAACGTAGCAATCTTTTCCAGAGTAAAGCAGAGGAAAATCTTTGCCATTTTGCTTTTTCTGCTTTATCTGAACAGCAAATACTCTAAAGCTATGTATGTCTAAACAAGAGAGAGTTGTGTAACTATGAGAATTGAATAACCAGAAATTATGTTGATTTGGTATAGTCTGCAGCCAAAAAGGGTTGGATGTAAAGATGAAACAACAACCACGTTTTCTCAGTTGAGACTTCTTGTATCTGGTTTCCTGAAAACTTTGCAGTGATGACAAGGAAGTCCCCACGTGCACTATTCTGTTGTTGCAATTAGACTAGCATATAGAATGTTTATTCATCCTCTGCAAATAGTCCTTACAATTACACTATTTACTCCCATTTGACTGTTATTTGATAAAAAACTACAGTGCCCATCTCTTTTAGAACAGAAATATAACCTTTCTAAAAAAGAAACTTCGGATTTGCAAGTTACATCTCCGATAGAAATCAGTGACCTTGATAAAGTGTTAGGGAAGGAAAAAATACTGAGAAAGAGATACATGGTTGCGTTTGCTATCAGAAAGTCAGTCAGAGAAGAAAGAAATGTTCCAGCACATAACCCCAGTTAAACCACAGCCTACCTTGTTGTGTAGTACCACCACATTGCGTGGGTCTCCATTGAGCCATGTATCGATGGCCTTGCACATGCTGCAGATCTTGTCCAGTGCTGGTGCATGATGGTCTGGCCAGCCGAACTCAAGAACCTGATTATTGAGACCAAAGGAGTTTAAATTTTTCATATTTGTGATTTTATTCCTCTCAAATATGCTCATGTTTTTTGGTTTCAAAAAACAAAAATGATAAACTGCTGAGGTGTTGGTACCTTGTGGTTTAACTTTGATAAGTCATTTCTCCACTCGCTCAGGTTGAGCATCTGAAATCAGAGAGAAAATATAAGTGGAAGTGGATTCATTTGAGAATTAATGTTTGTTGTCCTTCAAAGACTACAACAGATCTGTGCAGGAAGTTAAAAAGTAAAATTGAAATGTCTGTACTGGGGGGAAAAGAAAGTCAAAAGACATCATTTCAGCTCTGGCTTTCACAATATCAGATTTTCACTACACGACTGTCATGGCCAAAAGAATTCACGATAACAATCTTTAAATTTGTTTATTGTGTATTTTGTCTCTTTCTCACCAGATAATTTTCACTGTGTTTGGATCGCAGCATTGTTGCCACCTCCTTGAGGTTGGTGGTGTAACTGTGCTCCTCGGCACCAGCGGGGAAGGAGACAGAGATGATCCTCTCTGTGATGTAGACCAAGTCCACCTCATAGTTGTCCTCCATGGCCTGAACCACACTCTGACTCCTGAAGGGGCACAGAGAGCAGAAGTTGTTTATGTAATGCTTTTCCCAGCAACATCATAGCATCATGGACAGATTGTACTGTAAGAAACAGAAGCCCTGATTTGTGGCACGCTTACTGGAACAAAGTATAAAAATGAAGAGAAAGTGAAGTATCTAAGTGATGTTACACGTCCATAAGCAATATATTTTCTTAATTTTGAACATCGTTTTCTTTTACAGTTCACTTGCAAGATGTACATATCGCCAACAGTATTTCGGTAAAGTAGAAGTGGTTTTCTATTCTAGTATTGCAAGTCAAAGCAGAGATTGGGACATCTAATGTAAGCTTCCACATGCAATTTGAAAGATTGTTTTACTCCAGTTTGAATCTGTCACAACATCAGATTTTCACTTCACAATTATCATGGCCAAAGGGATTCACAAGAACAATATTACGGTGATATCTATAGAAAAATAAACAAAATTTGCAATCAATCAAGATCATTTTTAACTTTTTAACTGTGTTACTGGTGCTAGATTATTTGCAATATTATCATAAGTGTATTAACATGATATCAATGTCATGCTTTAATTATCATGGTTAAAGTCAAAATGTTTATATTGCAAAACTCCTAGTCCATGGGATCTACAGATAGATCATTTTTCAAAAAGGAGAATGTCATGTGAAAAATAAACACTGAAATATATTTTTGTTTGTTTGTTTTATTTAAATTTTCTTACCAACACTATAATTGTATGTATGCATTTATATTTAAAAAAAAAAAAACAACTTTCAAACCTATCCCTCAAACCACTTTTGAAGTGGTGTTGGAAGTTCAGATTTGGAGTAAAGAACATTTTAGTAGCACACAAAGTATGTCTTTTCCTTTTAACCTTCTACACACAACTAACCATCAACACAACAGCCATAATCATCAGCTTTGTTCACTCCAAACTGCATTCAAATTTTCACTGATTATCATCTTTACAAGGACTGTTTAGAATGCTTTTTTACAACTGCTATGAAAGCATTTCTAGAATTCTCTGACTTTTCTCAGGGACTAAGTTATTTGTAAACCTCCACTTGAATCAAATGTAAACTCTTGCAGCTCACTCCTATATGTTTTGGAAAGGAAAAGATTTACAATCCTTTCCCTACTGTTGACACGACCTCTGCTGATACGATGCAACCTGTTTCACTGGCTAAACAGCAATCAGGTTTATTGCACTGGTGGGCATAAAGAAAGGTCCTGCATGAGAAATAGCGAGGCTTCAAAAATAACAGACAAAGAGAATGATAATTTACATTACTCAAAAAAGGCCATGAATCCAGTACAAACAATATTCTTTTTTAATTTATTTTGATCATAACATAAACATTACAGTGATCTAAGGATCTTACCGAAGCAAAGATTTTTTGCGGTATCTGAAGAAAACCTAATGTGCTGTGGGAGAAAAAACTCATCAAATAATCTCCCATTATTTTTTTCTAATGAAATGTGCACAAGCATCTACATACAACTGAATGACACTGTTGTCTTACCGTGACTGCTTTCGCCTTATCTCCACGCTCTTGCAGGATCTTGTAGATCCCTGGTGAACACACACACACACACACAGGCAGAGTGACAAAATGAAGCAAACTCCATCTCGTAATCATGATGATGCTATTAAATTACAATCTGGCAAAATATATTAGAGACAAAATGAGATGACAGAAGTAAAGCTTGAAACTGTTTAGGAAAAAGATAACATGGAGAGAAATCAACAGTAAACGGAGGATAAAAGGAGATGAGAAGCAGTAGATCAAAAGGAGGATGCATAAAAGCAAGAGAAAAGCAAAGTTAAATATATAATAAAATTTGTTAAAATAACTGGTTAAAAATCTTTAAGACAGGAAGAAGAAGAATGAAAATGGCAAGAATAAGAAGCAAAAAAATAAAGCAAAGTACCGAAGTTTAGGAAGAACAAAAGATGGAAAACAAGATAAGGTTAAAAAAAAGAAGGGAAGCATGAAAGGAGAGACGAGAAATAAAGAAAAGATGAAAAAAACACAGGGTGTGTTCCAGGAGAAAACAATTCGGACACAGACCTTGTCAGGATTTCAACACATACTTTAATTATCCTGTCCTTTATCTTTCTTATTTACTTAGAGACTTTATTGTCATTGTTCCGAAGTACAACAAAATTTGCGTCTGTGCGCGCCGCCATCTTACACAATATTTTTTCAGAGACAAGAGTGAAAATCAAGTTGTTTCACCATGACGGGAAAACAAATGTTACTAAATGTGCGGTACTGTCAAGGAATTGCTACATAATAGATGCTAGAGTTGGCTATTCCTCTTGCTGTTTTTTGGCCTAGGGAAGAGTGTGTCTATGAGTCAACTGTTGTCGAAAAGAGGAAACCATCCAAAAAGACAAAGTGACAGATGAATTTATTTCTGCAGACATCCTCTGCAACATTCCTCTCCTCTCCCCTCACCTCCCTCCCATAAAGAGCAAACATCCAGCTTTACTGGTCAAATGGTTAAACAGTGATGTTGGCAAGAAGACTTTCTAATCACGGCACAAGGTTAAATACATAGCCCTCAGCTCTCCATATTGCTGCCAAACGGCTTCTCGTAGGCAAACCTAATTCCAGCCCCTCAAGAGCCAAAATGTGAAGCATAATTCTCAATGATCTGACAGGAACCAGCTGCTAGGTGGACTAAGGACGATGGTGTTTGCAAAATGAAACAGCCTGTTCTCATCGGGCTTCAGCTGTGTTACGCTGGAACATTTAACATCACAGGAACAATCTGTGGGAGAATGAAAGTCAATCAGCATGTACAGTGGTCTACATGTGCTTTTTAAAAAACAATATAATACCAGCTTTCACATATGAGATAGAGAAGGCTAGTGATACTCTATACCAGGGATGGGCAACTGGCAGCCCGCAGGACGCATGCGGCTCGCAGCATCATTTGATGCAGCCCGCGAATTAATTTCTAATTAATATCAGATTTTTAATTGTTGGCTTCCCTGCTTTTGAAGCAGCAGACTATCTCAACCACGTGTAATTTTGCCTCCAACCGCTAGAGGCACAAGAGACCTTTAGCTAAGCAAGTAGCAGCTCTCTTCTTCACTGAACACCGGAGGCAGCTAATCTACGAGCAGCAAAGATGTCCGCGCCAAAACGGAAACTTGACCAAGAAAACCGCATCTTTCAGGCAAGATGGGAAACTGATTACCTCTTCACAGAATTTAAAGGTAAACCAATGTGTTTAGTGTGTCTTGAAACAAAATCAGCCATGAAATATTTTAAGTCGCCACTAGAACACCACGCACAAGGAAAATTTGAAAAATACACCGGAGCCACTAGAGCTGCTATCGTCGCTGATCTCAAAGGGAAAATTCACCGACAACAGAGCGTTTTCACCAAAACCACCACTACACAGGAGTCAGCTCTCAAGGCCTCTTATATTGTTACCCTTGAGCTCGCTAAAGCCAAGAAGCCCCTGTCCAACGGTGAAATGGTGAAGCGGTGTGCAATAGAGATGGCTAAATCTTTCAGAGATGACAACATGGATAAAAACTTTGAAACTGTATCTCTGTCTTGCCGCACAGTCACGGGGAGAATTTTCGATATTCAAAATCATGTTGAGGAAAAGCTAAAAGAAGTAATGAATGACTGCAAATATTTCTCCCTGGTGCTGGATGAGAGCACAGATGTGACAGCTTTGAGCCAGCTCTTCATTTTCACCAGAACCATTGACAGTTCATTTGAAGTGCATAAGGAACTACTGAAACTGGTGTCTTTGCATGAGACCACAAAGGGCATGGATATATTCAGTGCCGTAAAAATGGTAGTAAATGAGCACGTGGGCTTTGGCAAACTTTCAGCCGCTGTGACCGACGGCGCGCCGTCCATGCAGGAAAGACACACTGGATTCGCTGGTGTCCTCCATCAGAATGGCGTTGACTGCCTCGTACTGCACTGCATCATACATCAGGTGAGAGACTATTGATTTGATTTTGTTAAAGGAATTTATAATAATGTGTGTGCATACCGTTTCCATAGTCTTAGCATTATTTATTTTTTAATTTCTAGGAGGCCCTCTGCGCAAAGACAATGAACTTCAGCCACTTCATGGATTTAGTGACCAGTCAGTAATCTTATTGGAGGGGTAACAGGACTCTCAATCACAGAAACTTTGTTGCCTTTTTGGAAGAGGTGAGTGCCGCCTATGGGGATTTACAGATGCACACTGACATCAGATGGATGAGCCATGGAAAGTGTTTGGAGAGGTTTTTTGCGCTGTGCACTGAACTCCCCTGTGTTTTTGGAGGACTGTCTTTGCTGTCATACGAGTGCGTACTGCCGCAAACTCCGGGATACAGCTTTTCTGTGCGACATGGCCTTTCTTACTGATATCACCTCACATTTAAATCATCTCAACACACAGCTGCAGAGGAGCTGTGTCAGACCTGTACGCGCTTTTCAGGATCATACTTGAAATGTTAAGTGGAATAGGAGGGTTGTGTATAAATTAGGACTGTCAAAATTAGCGCGTTAATGTGGATTAATCCATTGCCGTAATTAATCAGATTAAAAATTTTAACGCAATTAACGCATCTTCAGTGCAGAATGACTCAAAATCCCTGACTCTGGCAACACATTTCGGGTATTTTAAATTTGATGGGTCGCTTCTATTTCACCAGCGCAGCTTTTCCAGTGTTTACGGCATTAGTCCATCGGCTCAGGAAACACATAGACCAATTAGGTACGAGTTCAGCCATCCCACTCAGCCAATGAATTGGTCTGTGCATTCCAGCAGCTAAACATCCAGCTGAGTTCAGAAAACAGGTGAGGGACAGACGGGAGGACACACACACACAGACACACAGACACACAGACACACACAGACACACACACACACACACACACACACCGCAGCCTGCCTAGGATAAAGGAGAGCAGGCTTAGCCTGCAACACAGGTAACTGACACAGCGTTCACTTGTTGTCATGGTTACGGTGACGTCGTGCCGGCCGCTATATCTCACAATGGAAAATCCTTAACATGTCCGTGGATGCAGACTATAAGCTACATCACTGCCAAAATCTAATAAGGTGGTCCTTTTGTCATTTCTGACCTTCCCTGAAAATTTCATCCAAATCTGTTTGTCTGTTTTAGAGTAATGTTGCAGACGGACAGATTCACAGACAAACGTACGCCGATCGTCACATAACTCCTCTGTTCCTTGGCGGAGTATTAAACAAATCGACACCGAGAGGAAGGTCACCCTGCACATGTTGACTATGTTTGGTTCAACATACAGCTGTAAGTCAGCTTCTCAACTATGAATACAATCCAAGCTAAATATGGTTCCAGACTCACCAATGAGCTCCAGATGTGTTTGAGAACGACCCTGACACCATTCAGACCACAATTCAAAATACTGGCAGCTCAGTTCTCCCATTAAGCAGCAGGGGTATAAGGGAAGTGATATAAGACAGAAAAAAATGTAAAAGTGTTTAAATTTTTTGAGATTTAGGTATTGTTAAAGATGTATATAAGTTGCTTCAGGTTGTTCAGTCATTATTTTTCACTTTATTTTCAGATGTACAGTTATATCAAAAGTTATTTATTAATAAATGTTGTCAAAATGTTTCTGAACCGTACTGAATTTATTTTATTTGACGGTCAGTTATTGATTACATGCAGACACTAATAAAACTACTAGGTTACATCAACATATATCACACTAATTCAAGTTAGACATTAAGATTTTCTGGACCTTTGCTTTAATACGTTTTCTCTGACTGGACCTCTTTGAATTTTAGTTGAATACCCCAGAATGTTGGCCCTCTTTTTGAATACAAAAAATCCCCAAAGATGGAACAGTCCACCAACTTACAGTAATAGGCACACTCTGCAGGAAAGAGTTTTTTCACCGAAGCACAGGTGTTTAATAAACATGTTAAGTGCATATATATTCCTTTCTTTGTTGAATCAAAATGAATGCAATTAATATAGATTAAAAAGGAATTATATTTAATCGTGATTAATCGCAATTCCTCAACCCTGTGATTAATCTGATTAAACATTTTAATCGTACGACAGCACTAGTATAAATAGTTCAAATTAAGTCATTACAAACATAAATGTTAGTTGTTCCATTTTGTGTTGGAGTTCTGCACTTTAATCTTAATTGTTATTCCACTTTTTTCATATAATATAAATACATGTTTTTTTACAGAAGCATTATAAGGGTTCATCTGAACGTTCAAAATTGTAAAACAAGTACAATAGACATTATTAATTGCCACAATATATGTTTGACTTTGTTTTTTCATAAATTTAAAAATATGTTTATATGAAGCAGAGTATGATGAAAATTCGCAGATATAGTGTGGGCCCTGGTAGGGTTGGGGGAAAAAATGTGGCCCTCTCTGTCATTAAAGTTGCCTATCCCTGCTCTATACTCTCTGCATCATAGACCTTCGCTACTAAAAACACATCAGTGAGCCACAATGTTGCAGTGGGTGACATGCCACTTCATGAACGTGGGCACTGTAACATATTTTGACTTGATATCAAATGCACTTTTCTCACGCTGTAAGCTACACATGACCAGACCAAAGATGATGTATTCATCTGCATCTGTAAATAGTCTCTAACAACTGCACTCATATTTACTCCCATTTGAATAATTATGAAACCTACAGAGCCCAGCAATTTTAGGATAAATTTACGTCTCTTAAAAATTAAACCTTATATTTTCAATATACATCTTCGATAAAAATCTCTATAATTTCAGAACTGCACCATAGACAATGGTATAAAGGTATAAGGTATAAAATACTGACAAAGAGATGTGTTATTGCATTTGATATTGATAATATTATATTACTACTATTGATCATTTGAGAACAATCAAAAAATATGAATAAATGACAGTTTTCTTGTGTGGGAGTGGCCTACCTGGCCAAGCAGGTACCCAGTGCTCCACTTCCAGGATGAACGCAGGTGAGCGAAATGCCTTAGAATGGAGCTGCCCAAAGGCATGGCTAGATCTGGGAATCACTTCTCTACGTTTTAGGATTTTTTTGTACGAAGACAATACGGAAAACTCCAATTTAAAGATTGAAAAATTACGTTTCAATTTCATTCTTTCTAAAAGTTTGCTCGTCATCCAGGTCTTCAAACCTTAATATTTTAGGAGTTCCAGTTTCCTCGTCATGATAAAAAAGATGCTACAGTCCATGGAGCTTGTGACAAACTTGATCTGCGATTATGTAATATATCATGATGCGTCTTCCTTTTCCATCTCTCTTTCTCAACTGTTTTGTCCCCACTTTCTTTGGCTTTCTCTTGTGCTCTCCCTCCCGTCCACTTTATGTTCTCTGGAACTACTCCTCCCTCAGTCTCTAATTATCTCTCATTATGGATGACTCTTCCCTCTTGCTTCTCTTATCTTGGCTCCTTTTTATTCCCCCCAAATGCATGTGCTAGTGTACTCAATGTTTCCTGTATGAATGTGAAGAAAATATGTGCTTGTCTGCCTTAATTACCCTTGAATATCTTGTCAGCAGTGTGAGGCAATTGGTTACAAATGTATAAAAAAAGGCAATAAAAATTATGTAGATAGAAAAATAACCTTTTCCCTGCATCTGTCAATGGTATTTTTGATTTACAATGTGTAGAGCTTACTCGCATGCAACCACTCTAAATTTATTCTTTCTTCAGCCAAAAACTGATTTTAAAAAAATGCCCATAGTGCATTTGGATGACCCTTAATAGGCCCTACACTGATTCAATTATGGTCAGGATGGGGCATTTTGACTCAAAGCCACCACTGATCCTTTATGGACTAAGCAAATAAACATTCCAACTGCATTTCTGTCTGCTGTCCACACACCACACACACACGCACACATATATATGTGTGTACAAGCATTCAAAACCCCATATGTCGATGATTCCAGGATTTAAGTATGAAGGCAGAAGGCAGAGGATGCCAGGATAATTCAATAAGAAAAAAAAAAGATGTGCCTTGAAATCAAGTCAGAATGTATAGATTTTAACCACCGAACGCCTGACTATTCCATGAAACGTAAAAAAAAACACAGCCTGATATGATGGGATTACACAAGGAATGCTATGATAAGAAGCAACCACCACGACAGAGATTTTTTTGATTAAACAAAAGACATGAATGATAGATCATGATCGCAGCTAATTTCTATGTGAAATGTCTGGTTAAAGGGCCTATGGTATTTATCTCCTGAATTTGGTCGTGAATTGCAGTCGTGTGAACTGAAGTTTTTGTATGTGGTGAATATAGCATCAGGATGTATTCTTAACCCAAGTCATGATTCTTTCTGAAACCCAACCAAAATGTTTTGATGCTAGAACCTACCCAAACATTGACTGACACCACAAAAAAAAAAAAAAAAAGCTGAGTAAAAAACAAAAGTGAGACTTATGTGAAAAAAATACAATAATGGTCTGAGATGGGATTCAGCCTCATGTCTCAACCACCCTATTCAATATCTTCTTTTGGTTCCTTCATCTGGTCCTCTACCTGATCTTCCACCAATGAGGTGATAATGGAAAACCATTACATGTGCTCACAGGCCCTCCCATAAACTGAAGGAGGTTGTGCATGGGAATGCTCTGCTAACAGCCATTTAAAAGGCCGATAATGTCTAAAACAGGTGTCGTCATACACTTGAAATGCAGTTTTGAGAGGTCTGAGGCTTGTTTTACCATGCTTGAAAAACTGCAGTTAGCTGATACTCATAACTCCTGGAATGACATCTAACAGAAACCCAATTTCACAATAAAAATGAGATCAAACCATGCATAAAACATCTTAAAGTACAATCCATTTCTTCTTTGTTTATTCTCATGCTTAGTATACTTCTAACACTTGTATTTCTGTCAACATTTTCAATTGAGTGCATGGGACTAAATTCTTGCAGAGTCAGCTGAACCTTTGTTACATACAGATATGTTTGCTTATGTTGGTTGCTAACAACAAATTCAAATTTTGGGGCAACTTTTTGTTACCACTGGCAGTTTGATTTTTTGGGAGGGGATAGTCCTTTAAAGTGGAAACATTGCATAAGGTTGAAGACATCCCTCAGTCTCTGCTTGTCAGACTCACATTTTCTCTGTCAACCTTTTTCTGTGTGAGTGGACAGAATGTGAATTAATCTCCATACAAGCTGCTGTATACACAGACTGATCTGTGTTCATAATCCAACTCTGAGCCACCACCTTACTCTTGCTGCTGATCTAAACATTTGGGGCAACATCTGACACAAACACTGACTCACTATTCTGACTCACAAAAAAGAGAGGAGAGGACAAGGACATGTTGCTTTAACCTTTAGAATAAACATTGCTCCTGGTTTGATGAGTAGAAAAATTTTTTTCTTCTAGAAGGAGAAAATATGTATATCTATGCACCGCGTGCATTGTGTGCTGCTCTCCTTTTTATTCTGTTCTATTTGCTGCTGCTGTTATATTGTAAATTTCCCCGCTGTGGGATCAATAAAGGTTTAATCTATCTATCTATCTATCTATCTATCTATCTATCTATCTATCTATCTATCTATCTATCTATCTATCTATCTATCTATCTATCTATCTATCTATCTATCTATCTATCTATCTATCTATCTATCTATCTATCGACAGCGTTGTCCCTTTCAATATGAAATTATCTAAACAGACCAACAAATTTAGCATTTTTTGGTGCTTGCTAGTTGAATAAACTGTTTTTGTTTTACAGTAGTAGCGGTTCTCTCCCTTCTTATTTTTTTGTGGAATCTTCTTGGAAACCCTCCGCCCATGCCCACATCCTGTAAGGTTTAGCAATGTCAAGCAAAACATGCATGCCTCATCTCGGGCCAGGCCTTGGCATCGATCTCTGGCAGAGGAGACACAATTTGCAGTGGGCTGGCAGCTACAAAGGTCACTACAGGTTTTCTCCTTTTGTGAATATTTATTTAATCTGCATTTGCCACTAGAATAATTAGACAGACCTTGTCATTGTTTTTTTGGTTATTACAAGAGCTATAAATTGATAAATCCACTTAGAAAATGTAAAAAAAAAAACAAAAACAATTAAATCCACCAATTATACTTGTCAGTGTCATATGTTAGACATTTTGGCTTGTCATAGCAGGAAGAAACATAGGTGTAAAGAATAACAATAATAAAGACTCGATTCCATTTAGAGGGCATGATCTTATACCAGCACCCACAATACCAGGACCTCTGATAAATGGAAGGCAGCCACCACTAAAGTACCTGTGCTTTTGTTGGGATTACATGCCAAAATATCTACTGTGAAAAAAAATATATACTAATTTTATACTTCAGGTAGCTTCTTGAGCTTCTATACTTCCACACACATATTACAAATAGTATAAATTTTCCATCCATTATCTATACACCACTACATCCTCTGTAGGGTTGCAGGAGGGGTGGAGCCTATCCCTGCTGACTTACGGCGAAGGCAGGGGACACCCTGGATAGATTGCTGGTCTATCGCAGGGTCATACAGAGACAGACAACCAAGCACTCTCACATTTACACTTAAAGACAATTCAGAATCACCATTTAGTTGAAACACCCAGTGAGAACCCACACAGGCACCAGGAGAACATGCAAACTGCATCGTGTCACCTTTAAGGATGCATACATTATTTGATTAGCTGTTATATGCTGCATACCATGCCTTCTGCAGTTTGAAACAATAGGCCAACGTTATTTTTGCAGTCAAAAGATTTAAAAATAAATAAAATTACTTATTCATTGAAAATAATTTATTCTATATTAAAAACAAAAAATTGTATAATGGAATAGGCAGCAAAGTTGGTCTACAGTTAGAGTAGATTGCTATGTTTTAATGTAATTCACCGTGTACCTGTCAGAGGTTATTTTACAAGCAAAGTAAGGTTTGTATTAAAAACATTTTTGTTGTTCACATCCATGTGTTTAGAGGTAATCCTGTCACAGTTTGCCTCCTCCAAACAAAATGTATCAATATCACTTCTTGTGGGTTTTTTTCAGCAAACAAGACAATGCAACACAGCACAGCAGTTTCTATGCTGACAGCTGACTTACCAATAAGAGAAACAAAGCAGATATGTCTTCAAAGCATTAAATAACCAGATGTGTTGCAAGAGTGAAGGCAACAGATGTTTGCCATGATCTCAGTCATTTATGACCAAAACTATGTGGACAATCAATATCACACTCATAAGTTACTGTTGAACACCTCATTCCAAAACAATTAATTGCCAGCTTTAAGAGTGTGCACTTTTTTGTGAAATCTGGCAGTCATGCTCCAATTCAGCCACAAGAGTATTAGTGAGTTTGGCCACTGATGACGGGTGACGTGCTATGCTTGGCAGGTGTTGAAGAAATTTCACTCTTAGTCTTACGAAGTTTGCTGTAGTGGGGTGTTTATTGGTATTCCAGCATACGGTGGGCCTACCAACACAGAGCATGAGTCTGTGAAGGGAGACGACCCAGAACATTGTGAGAGTACCCCTTTTATAGGGGCTTTCGACCAAAGAGCACCAGGTGCTAGGTTGGTTCAAAGTTGAGAGCCAGTGCTTTGTTGGTTCAAATCTCGTGCCGCCCCAGAACGGGTTTGTGTTTCCATTCGGAAGGAGCAAAGTTGGAGCTGCGTCATTGCACCGCCACAAAACGTGTGTACGTCACTGCGTACGTAGCCATTCAACAGCGTTCGCGCCGTACGGAAACCCACACAACAACAATGGAGGACTTCATTGGAGTGGTGTACATGGCTTTGCTAGTGTGTCTCGCCATCGCTGAACAGCAAAACCTTCTGTTAGGGGTTACCCATCGGCGTCGCCGTTCCATTGCCCAGCGATCACGTTTGAGAAGAAAGGTAATTATCAAAGACGTTTGGATACTTAACAGTAAACGTGCTAGCGTTAGCTTAGCTACTTAGCTTCGACTACACTTGCATTGATTACTTAGCGGTTAAACGCGCGCAATAAGTTGATGATCATATCTATGTTTATCTTTTTAGATGTTTTTAGATGTCACCCCGCCCCCTGCCCGTGACATGCTCGGCTCTCAACTCTGGCCAAGTCTGGCCCAGCAACGAGTTGGTGCCCGAAAAAGCCCCAGTTTTTGGAGCCCGGAGCCGCAGCTCCGGTGGTGGAAAGATAAACAACCGGCGCCAAGTCGGGCACTGGCTCCGACTCCAAACGGGCTCCACCCCGGTCGAAAGCCCCTATTATAGGGATGTCAGAGGGTGGAACAGAGAGTAGGGAGGGGGCCGTCTGTAAACACAAGGGTGAATAGTGGTTAATTTGCGTGTGGATCGTTATCAGTAACAGAGGGTAAGACAAAAAGAACAAAGACCAATTCAATCAGAGCATCTGGCAAACAGTTGCAAATGGCAAAGGTGTGACAACAAAAGGTGGGGGGGGGGGTCTGACAGACAGTAACAAATAACAAAGATAAAATAATTGTGGATAACCGTGAGAAATGGAATGCAGGGGTGACACGTGACACTAGTAGTAAAAGGTGTGCTATTTTCTTCATCACAGGACAGTCATGTTCTTCTGCACCAAATCGCAAGAAAACATTTCTTTATAGGCCTAAATTTGTATGCCAGGGCATTGTGAGGTTAAAACGAAGAGCACAAAGCTGTTGCCACACAGATGGAAATGCACTATCTTTGTATGCTGCTGCATTAAGGTTTACATTAAAGGTAACTCAGGGGCCTTTAGAAACAGCAAAAAATTTACACATAAGCAGAGGTGTCCCTATTCTTTTCACCACTATAGTGTTCAAAAGGATTGTTACTCTTTTTTTAATAATAACAACATTGGTGAATGATCAGCATTTAAAGCACGCCTTCTTGGCATGAACACTTTTACAGAAGAGGTGTTACTTACCGGTGTATCTACATGCTTTAATGGCAGCTGAGGAGTAGGAGGCTGGAGAGAAAAATGAGACAGTCAGTAGGTTAGTCATTGTTTCTTTCCACAATGAGGAAGAAACTACATTGTGAGAAAAGTATGAGAAAGTGAGATGGTGTTTGGTGTTTTATAAATCTTGATGGAAATACATTTTTCATCTTCTTGTCTGGGTAATTGTTGCTCTCTAAACCTTCTAAAATATACACATTAAAAGCGTGAATTGGTTATGTTGAATACGAATTCTTGATCTTGGAAATAGCAGTATGAAAAATTAAACATCACCTCACTTCATTTGTCAAAACCAAAAATTATTTACTCAAGATTTGCAACTTTGGGAGCAAGTACATGTTGTTTGTAAATTTAACCTATATGTGGATGAAAGCTGCCAGGGAAAAGTAGAAGTCCCTTGAAATAAGAATTTTTATTTCATAAAAATACCGGGTTTTTTTTGTTTTTTTTTGATTGATCAGCTGGAAAGTTGTTTCACCATTTTCAGAGGAAAGTGGATTTAAATTACTTCCAATTTTTGTGCTGGCTCTAAAAAAAAAAAAAATAAATTTCAATGCACCGACTGCTGGAGGCCAAATTATAACTGGGCAGTCTCTAACTTTCTTACTGCAATTTTCATTTAAATCCTGTTTACAAATTGAAGCCTCTTCTAATTCAATTGCGTTTGGTCAAAATTTGATGTAATATATGTATGTTGCTTAAAGAGGCAGGGATGGAGAATGAAAGCAAAAGAAAAGTATACAGCATTCAGAGGCAGAGACACACAGAGCTTGACAATGATCCACGCGTTAGGGAAAATCTCTTAACCGGGTTAAACGCAGCAACTTAGGATGATGTGAGCTCTGTAAACAAATCTGGGGGACTGTTTAACAAGCTGCACCACAGATTTAAAAAGCCCACAGTCTAAATTGAAAAGTGAAAGTGAAAAGTAGTTACTGTAGATCTGAATGTTCCTAATATGGACATATCATTGGCAGTTGATCTTAAGAATTTAAAACGGGGCTGACTGTGCAACTTTATATTTTACTTTAAAGAATACTGACTAGAAGTCAGGAGAAGGATCAAACTGCTATTTCTGCTGGTTTTCTAATCATGGCCCAATACTAGCTGAGCTCACATTCTTCATAAAAGTGAATAAAAACTCCAATTTCAAGCTCATTAAAAATGAAAATCACTCAAGTTTTGGTGTCGCAGTGCATGAATCACATTTTGTCTTATAAAGCAGCAGCCCCTAGTGGAAAGGAGAATAATCACTTCACTTAACTGCAGCTCAGTATTGCTCCTCTTTTACTGAGCTTTTAAACAGCCTCCTTCATCTAAATTACTATCTTTTCCTTTGAGAATTTGACAATGATAAATTGTGTACATTCAACAGATTCTGTAATAAAAAATTCTGCCATCCTTGGTGCAAACGGAAATCCACAAGTGACTGTCACGTGACAAAAATTCACAGACTGTTCACTTGAGCTGTGTTTACTCAGAGCAGATAGGAGACAACTATGGAAACAATATAATGAGTAAAGAGTAACCTGTTTCATTATGTAGATACACTATTTTCACACAGTAACACCTGTGTGCTTTTCGGAAAATGTTGTAAGTGTTAACTCCAAGTTTTGTGAAATAAATCCATATTATATTTCATTTATTTGTTGCTTATACTGCATATCAAGCATGTTGGAGGTCTCAGTACTTCTAGCCATTGTTGCTCTATTTCCATAGAAGTGTAGGACTTTATACTGCAGTGAAAATAAATAAGGCCACAGTGTGCAAAAATGTGACATGAGCAAAAATATTTTTTAAAAAACTGCTTTGGGTACAGGATGTTTATATAGCAGTATTTGCTTAGGATCTTTGAGCATGTGGATGTGTTTGACCTCCTGGCCTATGCATGTAAAACCCACACTACTAAAAGGTGCAGTACGGAATTCTGGAGAAAGACACTGTTATTTGGTTAGTTAGTTTATTTATATAGTTTACATCTGCCAGGTTTTTGGTATCTTTCAATCTTGTTTTTCACACAAAATAAAACATTATTTGAATCTGAAAATAACTGAATGAATCTGAAGTGTATTAAGGGGCTGAACAGTGTATCATTGGTTAGCACTGTTGCCTTGCAGCTAGAAAATCCCCGGTTTGTGTCCTGACCTGGGCTCTTGCTGCATGGAGTTTACATGTTCTCCCTGAGCATGCCTGTGTTTTCACCGGGTTCCCCAGCTTCCTCCCAAAAACATGCTGAGGTTAATTGGTGATTCTGAATTGTCCATAGGTGTGAATGTGAGTGTGACTGTTCGTCTGTCTGTGTAGCCCTGCAACAGACTGGTGACCTGTCCAGGGTGTCGTCTGCCTTCGCCCTAAGTCAGCTGGGATAGACTCCTGCCACCACGACCCTAATGAGGATTAAGTGGTGTACAGATAATGGATGGATGATGAAGTGTATTAGATTAGAGTCGCATTCTCCACTTTTAGCTGCAGCATGCCCAGTTCAAATCCAGCCATGAACCTCTAGTGTTGCAGTTCTTAGTCAACAATTTTACATTTCTAAATAGAACACTGACGCAAAACTGACCACACTGCAACAGAACACAAAATATATGTGGATGCTGAGACAACACAGCAAAAGTACCGAAAACAGAAATGTTACATATTTAAAAATTCCATGATGCCACATTTTAGAGTGACTCCCAATGAGAAATAAAATGCATTCAGCACATTTGCCATCATTTGTCATGTTTGTGTTTTCCATATTTGCAATTTGTATTTGTATTTCATTGTCAAATTGATCAAGAAGTTTTGTTTAAATTTGCTATTTTTCTCTCTGTCGTTTTCTCAAGTTGCAATGTGTTGAGCTCTCCATGAAACTGTTGTCTCATTCTGTTCCAAATTAAAAGTTTTATTCTGACTGATATAAGTGCTGTGCTCAAGGGTACCTTAATAGTTTAAGAAGGAAGGTTTAGATCATTTTCTCAATTGAGAGATGTGATCTGCCAGTTTGATTTTCTTTTTCTTTTTTTGAACCTTTTAGGACGTCAAAAAAAAAAAAAAAAACATAACCAATATCGTCACTGCTGGCCACCATCAAATTTTGTGACCTGTACAGCTGAAAACAAGAGATGGTTTGTGGTTGAGTTGTATGGACAGAATTCTCATTTGAGGAAAGGATGGAAGTTTTTAGTAATAGCCTCTGACTTTTGCCCTTCGGTGACATTTACACAGAGTGCTATGTGTGTGGTTCTGCCACAAAAATGATTACATTATGAAAGTAATTTCAGTGGGTTTTTGATTTTCTATATGTGTACAAAGTGAGAGACATATTGCACATAGTATACTTACCAGCTCATAGTTGGTAGTAGTAGTTTGACATGCTGTGATCACCTGTAAGCAGAGAAACATAGAAATAATGAGTAAGAATAGAAAAATCGGAAGAAAAGTTCTTTGCTCAAAACCCCCAGAAACTGTAAAAACAAAAAGAATTGTTGGCTTCTCAACACGTCATTGAAATCACTTTAAATTTGATTTCTCACCTCAAAATCCCCCTTGAAAAAGCCATTTGTAGTAACCAGACACTGTAAAAAAACAAAAAGTTCTTGGTGCAACTGGTTCGCTTCCTCTATTTCTGGGTGCAGAGTGCTGAGGTGCAGGACTTTGTATTGCAATGAGTATGAGCCAAAATTAATTGTGACTACTGTTATAAATTGTAATTGGTGTCAATGGTGTTTTCCAGCAACTTCTGTTGTATTATAATGTATGCATCTCCCAAGAAACATTTCCAGATTTGGGGTAGAAAATTGTTCAATGTGTTCAATATTTTCAAGCTGAAAAACATATTAGTATTTACTGCAAAAACTAATATTACCATGCATAGATATGTACATCATGACAGTATAGCCATATATTCTCCTGCAGGGCATCTCTTTCAACTAATTTTATGGCAAAAGACTGCTGAGTGGAAGACTGAGAGAGAAGATGAGAGTGATAAAGGAGACTCCTGTTAGACAGTCTAATGATGAAGATGACAAAATCATTTTCAGGCAGCAGAGATAGATTCAGTGAATGAGGGTAGAAGACGAGGGTGATGATCAAAAGTAAAAAACAAGCCAAGAGGTTTATGTTGTATTCTTGAAGGTGCAATTCACAAAATCTAAAATTCTACAAAAAAAGTTATAAAAGTTTGAATGGAAATGACATATATAGTAACATGAAATTCATTTATACAGGTAATTTTACTGTTCCTGTTGCGAAGTGGAAGCTTCTTAAATGAATCCAGAGACTCCGTTCAGAAATCTGCTCATTTTACTGAACATTAAATACTGCAGTTACAGAGGAACCTCTCAAACATGACTTTCAGGAACTTATACCTTTTGCAGGACAGATTACTTCCTGTACACTTCAAAATAAAAGTACATGAAATATATGAATTTCCTGTTATTGCATTCACATAAACTTTACCAAAATAAAATCATCTCTCTTTCACTGTTTAACATATGAATAAATAAATCTTTTCTGTATAAATGTATGAATTTTATCATTTAAACTAAAATAATTCACAACATCCTCCCGCCAGATGAACAGCTGTTCATCACATTTTAAAGGTTTTTCTCAGTCACTTTGGTACATTTCTCGAATCATCCTCGACATTTCCAAAACAGTAAGTGTATTTCTCAAAACAATTTGTACAAATAGCAAAACACCGTGGATTATCTGCAAAAGCCAATCTCTTGTTCAAAATCCTTAGTTCATCTCTCAAAAGTAAATATCGGTGTCAGTGAACATGTCAGTGCCATCAGAATGACAAGTGCTTGCATCATTGTGTATGGATAAGACAGTCAAAATGGTTAGTCATGTTGTCATTATAACAGTGTACTCTGGAGGGATGTTCTGATGTAAACTATGGCTAAAGTTCTGATGACAGTTATTGTAAATTGTAAGTTACGCCTTAGTGTATGTGGGAGATTGATTGCAAGAAACTGGACAAGATTCACATTTACACTTTTACTGTTGTAATTTATTGACAGACCACATTATTGTGATATAGAAAGGAAAACAGAGCTGCATAGCACAAAGAAAAAACAAAAAAAAAACAAAAGTAGAAATGTGAACATAGGACACTCTCCTTAGGGAAAACTGTACATGCAGTGCTGTAGGAATTACAGAACTTAACTCTCCCTGAATCTTTTGACTTGAGCGGGTGTTGGTTATAAATCTCTGTACCCATGAAGTTACTCTAAGTACTGTTTTTAGCTGACGATATTTCTCTAAATCGAACAGCAGTTAATTTTGATTTGTGCAGGAAAGCTGTAGTGCTACCTGGGAATTACACCTGAGCTCAACATTTACTTTATCTATGTCTATCTTTATCTATAAATGACTTGCTTCTTTGTGTGCTGCTGCTAAGCCAATGCAGAACAAGTTGAGTCTGTCCACATTTGCAGTGGATTGTTCTCCATACTCAGTGGCTGAAGACAGTTATTTCCCAGCTGTGCTCCAATCAGTGCACTCATAAGCTCTAAGTGTGGTTAAGTCATCTTTTTTAATGGAGCTACTGTTGATTTGGATGCAACAAAACTTGTCATAGCTGCTGCCTTGCAAAAGCTAATAGGGGATCTTAATAAAACAACTTCTCCGTCTTTGTTCTGCCTTCATAGATAGGCAACAGCACCGTATGCCTTTTCACTTACATCACAATACACGTGCAGTTTGTTTGTCTTTGAGTTTCAATGTGATACCATCTTGGAATGGCTAGTAAATGGAGCTGTGAAGTTCTTTTCACCATTGACACCACTTTTCAGCCAGGTCTGCAGGAAACTGTTAATCCCAATCTATTTCTCTTTCCCACAGTTCTTGGAATAAGCATTTAACTCTTGCAGTAAATGGAGCAAGGAAGCCGATGGAGTCAACTATGCGTGCTGAGGTCTTGAGTACGCTTCATTTTGTGTTTTCTTTGCCCTTTAGGATATCCAAAAGGCCCTTCAGATCAAACACAAAGTTGTCTTTCTCAGATTTCCACACTATTCCTAACACCTTAAGCACATTTCCACAGGTGTCTGTTTCTGTTGTGTGTTCCGCTCCAATGTGTGCCCACTTTTCTCTCAGCTCTGGTGAATTTGTCACCCATTTACACATGCCAGCATGGGGAAAAAATGCCTTTTGCTGTGGTAGTGACTGACTACCACAGCATCATGGGAGCTACAGATACAATCGTCAACATAGACTCTTTTAGTGCCTTCACTTCCCTTTGCTGCTCGGATACATAATGCTTAATGTGTGATTTCTTATGATGGCAGCTAACAATAATGGGCTCTTTCTGCATGGTAGAAATAGCCTACATACTTCCATATTATTTAAGAAATTGTGTGGTGTTATGTCTGTCATGAAACTGCTGTACTATAATTTCCTGCAATGGACTACGAAAGGACCTATCTATCTATGTATGTCTCAGTGACACTCCAAACACCACTCTATTCATTCTCATTATGTGCAGCTCATTTTCACCTTGGTCTTTGGTTGGAGGTCCATGCAGCCACTGGAACGTCACTGCATCTTTATCTTTGTCTGCCAAGGCTATTTGCAGAAATGCCTTGGAAATGTCAGCTGTGAAGGCTATCTGGTTGAGTCTAAATTTGACTAGCACATCCAGCAAATTTGGATTCAGGTTAGGCCCTGTCAGTAAACAGCCATTTAGTGAGGGTCAACATTCTTCATGTGATGATGCATCAAATACAACGCTTAGTTTGGTAGTTACTTTACAGTCTCTTGCTGTTCTATTGCGGAAGCATTCTCAGGCACATCTTCACAGATGTCTTGCTGCAGGTCATCTTCTATGACATCACTGTACCTTGTGTACAGTGTTGCATCCATCAAAGGTCTCCTCTTGAGGCCTTCAAGTCTTTTCTTTGCAACTCTGAAGTTGTCGGGGAGGTCTTGTCTGTCTAGTCGCCACGGTAAAGCAACTTAGTAGCGCTCATCTTTGAATTTTACAGTCTGTTCAAAGATCTGACAAGCCTCTGTCTCCTCTGGGCTCTGAGTTTTCTCCTGCATGATGCCCAGGGACTCTACTTCCCAAAATGCATGTTCCACACATCCTGCAGTAATGCCTTCACAATGTTTCACTGCGTCATTTCAGGAGCAGTGGGTCCAAAGGTGTGTAGATGCAACATCTCTTGTCTTATCACTGGTAGTCTCAATGTTTTCAAACAGTCTGATGAATGAAACTTCTTTGACTGCCTCCATTCAACAGACAGCGTACTATTTTCTTCTGCATGCTGGGCCCTCTGTCCATGCTTTAACTGCCTGAAGCAGAACTGTATTTTGGGCAGTATCTTTCAATTTCACTGTGCTGGACGCTGAAGACACAGCAGCCTCTGTATTGCCACTGTCAATTTCTGTCTTAGCTTCATTTTTGTCACACACTGACTGGTGATGTCTACACCCACACAATGCACTCTGCAGAATTTTGCTATGTGTTTTAGGCCAAGGCACATCTTTCCTGCTTTCTCAATATGTCTTTGCAGTCAGCTACAGAATTATTAGGACAGGATTCTGGTTGATGATTCTCACTTTTGCAATGTGCACAGGTCTTAGGGTTGATACTTGCTGTGTGTAATGCAGTTGCTGAGGGCACATTCAATTTTTTAGGTTTTGTTTTCACAAAGAGGTACTGGTTTATTGAATCTGTTATTTGGTGGAAGGCCCCTTTGTGTCTCACCTGGTCTTGTAAGTTGCAGTGCTCTCTCTCCACTTTGGACCTCATTCTGCAGGAACTGGATGAGCTCAAGCACCTTCCATTCACCACTGGGGTCTGACTTTCTTGTGTATGCCAAAACTATGTCCTCTGGTATGAGCTGAAGAAGTACTGGGCACAACAGGCCTCCATATGTGTCACTATGAACCCCTAATGATTCAAGACTGCGAACTTGTATTTCACATTCGTCGTACAGATTTCTTAGAGCCACATCTGATGATTTTCTAACAGGGTTCAGGTTCCGTAATTTGGATATATGTACACTGATAACAATGTCCTTTCTTTCAAAACGGCTTTGAAGTAGGTCCACTGCTGTATCATAGTTATCATCAGTCACCGTCAGTCCTGCTACAGATCTTGATTGCACCAGTTAAATATGACTTCAAATGTGAAAACTTCTTTCTCTTACTCAGAGCATCATTGTTGTGAATAGCCGTTTCATATTGTGGCCAGAATTCTTGCCACTGACTTATTTCTCCACTCTATTTCTCAATCACTAGCTTTGGCAGTTTAACAGTTAGGCTATTCAGGGATCTTATAGAACCTGTATCGCTCACCCATGGTCTCACTGAGTCCCGAGCCATCTCTATGACCCTTATGACGTGCGCTTTCCATGTCAAAATACTGAGATGGTATTCCTGAGCGTTAGCAATCTCTTCTTCTAGGTCCTCTATGGGAGTTTCATTCTCAATTCCTTTATCCAAATCCATTAAGCATTCTTCTTTGCTTGTTAATACTGACAGCATTTCACGGATTTTATCAATATGAGGTTCATCCTTGCTCACTTCCTCTTCAATTTGTCTCAGTAGCTCGGTGGTCAAGTTGCTGATTGTCCCCCGCTTTCGTCTCATCCGATCATAACGTTCAGCCATCTCTCGCCGCCTTAGCTAGCATTAGCTTTAGCGCCGATAGCTTCTAACTTCATTAGTTCAAAGTCTTACTTTCCTGGGTTTCGGCACCAAAATACTGCGAAGTGGAAGCTTCTTAAATGAATCCAGAGAGACTCCGTTTATAACTCTGCTCACTTTACTGAACATTAAATGCTGCAGTTACAGAGGAACCTCTCGAATATGATTTTCAGGAACTTGTACCTTTCGTGGGACTGATTACATCCTGTACATTTCAAAATAAAAGCACATGAAATATTTGCACTTCCGGTTATCGCATTCACATGAACATTACCAAAATAAAATGATCTCTTTTTTCATAGTTTTAACACATGAATGAATAAATCTTTTAACAGTATAAATGTGTGAATTTTAGTATTTAACTAAAACAAGTCACAACAGTTCCATTTTGACTTTGTCTTAAAAACACTACTGTAGGAAGGATCTTTGCAGAAAGAGGGAGGGTGACATCTCTGCGTGTTCGCTCCTGAATGTCCTAGCATTTCCCCAAATCATCTTTAACAGTACAGAAATAACCACTGCCCCTCAAAAATGCCCTTTTGACTTTTTCCGTGTGTGGAACACATCCAATCCAGGCAAAATCCCATGTGGCATTGGATTTACACTGAGAGACAATTCAACATTGCATTTCTGTCAACTCACATATGGGTTGCTGCATTACATTATACTGTGATTACAATTTATCTTGCATGATGCTTTTGCTGATCAGTCTGCATGTAAGAATCCAGGCAAGTTCCTCATTAGATAAGTCTAAAACACATTTACGTGTGTTCAGTAACAACTAAAGTCAAACATCATGCAAGTAATCTAGTTTAAACTCTAATTCATGCAACATAGTTTTACAGAGGAGGGCATTAAGACTTGGTGTTGTCCTGACTTGCTCTGACCTGGTCTGTGACACTACATTCACACCTAAAGCATACCAGAACAAAAAGCAAGTACTGGTTCAGACTGCACAGTATTTTTGCAAATCAAGATTCTAGATATTGCTGTCTTTAACAATCCATGGAACTAGGGATGTTGTGATTGTATTCTAACATGTCAAGTTAGCACTTTGGATTCTGTATGAACAGTGGACAAATATTAGATTTTTCATTCAACACCACTGAACCAGGATTCTGGCACGAGTGGTTTTTAATTGCAGCAAACATGCAGATGTAATAACTTTACAAATACTTCAAGAAGTGATAATGACTCAGAGTTACTGCTGCCTAATTATTGCATAATGATGAAAAGCCATATAGTGACTTTTTAGTTATTTGTTATCATGCTGTATGCATCCTTTTATTACTAAAGGTGCTGTAGTATTGGATACTTTGTGATATGTTGGCATTACTGTGAATACATCAGCAGCTGGCACATGACTGTAGAAAACCAGATATTGACTTGTGTTACTTTTCCCTCTCTTTCAAAAGTTACTTCGCCACCCACCTCCCTCTTTGCAATGCAGCCTTCTACTGCAACTACAAGACAAACTACATATCAGTTCTTCATGTCTCACAAAACAGCATTCTTTCCCCTCTATGCACTATGCAGCATGTTTTTTCCCCAGTAAACAACAGTAGGTTTCTCAATGCATGTTGCTAGATGACACACTCTACCAGTAATATATATAAAATGTAGAGTGAAGAGCCAGTACCTGTTGCCAGACCTCCCAAGCAACAGTATCACTTGTACGCTAATTATAATTTCACCTCAGAATTAGAGGGGTATTGATTTCCTGATGTTGCAATGCTACACGTAGCATCTTTAAATAGCTGTTCAGGCTTCACAGGCCAATTTGGATCTCAAAACAGTTTCCTCATAGCATATATGGCAGGCAAGTGTGGTTCTTAATAGTCTGTTCCCCTCTGTGACACAAATCATCGATCACGATGCATAAACAGGCCCTGTCTGACTTCCATCTGATTGTATTTACTTTAGTGCGTACAGACAAACACACATGTGGGAAGTTCATGGATAAATACATGTGCATAGCTAAATGAGTGCGTGCAGTGCCCAGCATCCCAACATGCTGCAAGGTGACGGATGTTTACGAGCAGTGGGATGAGAGTGCACTATCGGCAGACTACAGACACGGGTAGGAAGGAAGCTTTTGTAATTAGCTTGCTCTGGGAAAACAAAAGACTCATTGACTTTGTAATGCTATCATCAAGCCTATCAGAATACAATAGTTGCATAATATCGAAATTGAACAGATCCCACCCAGGACATGTTGATATGCAATGTGAAGGCATCAGTCCACCAGTCTGTGGTGATGTGGTTATGTGCACCGATAAAACCATGATGCAAAGCAGCTGTACAAGAAGCAAGAGAATGCTGGTGTATATAAAGTCCTCAGTCTTGATACTGATTTCTACATTACTTAGCTTACTAACATAAGTTTTTCAGGTTTTTACAACTGTACAATTCTACGCCACTAAATCTCACAAGCAAATATTGCTCTTTTCACCTCACTACATTTGTCTGGCATCTTTAGCTACTTTCAGATTGTAATGTTTCCAGCCTTCCTATCCAGTCAAAATCATGCACCTTTAAGATAGTTTGGATGTCTGTGTAGTTTCTCATTCATCCAGGTCATGGTTATCCAAAGTTGTTTAAATCAATCTAACTGGACTTTAAGAAGGTTCCTTGAAGACGTTTCACCTCTCATCCAAGAAGCTTCTTCAGTTCTGGTGGTGGTTGATGTTGCCTCAGCTTATAACCTCTGTGAGATGTGGTCAGTGCTATTCATATTCCGACGACCATTGCCAAGGCCCATCTGGCTCCTCAACGATGGTCGTTGGGAGCCAGGGAGTGACAATAGGGGTTGTTGAAATGTGAGTTTCACCATTAGCGTACGAGGGCTCGGCTTGTTTTTTAATTTGTAAGTGTGTGTGTGTGTGTGTGTAAAAGTATTTGAGGCCCAAAATAATAAATAAAACAAAAATAAAAATAGTAATAATTCAGATCTATCCTCGGTCGGTCACATGATCCACGTTAGACATCCCTCACTGCCCTGTGACGTGCCCAGATGTGCCCTGGAGCTCAGCGCTAGCGCTGCTAGTCTAGAAACCAGAGACCCGAGGGAGGACTTCAACAACTGATGGTCTGGTGAGGAGGTTTTGCAGTTGTATTCGTTTGTGCACGGTGTATTTTTGCAAGATGACTGACGAAGTGAAGTGAGCATCCCGTGTGTGTTTCTGACTCTACACACACCTCATCAGTTATAGCTGCTAGTGAACCACACACAGCGTGCTGAGAGGATAAAGTACGCCAGGCTTCTTTTTGTTTCTGTATGTTTCTTTTGTCATGGGCAAAGTGCATTAGAGAAATGTATTATTTTACTGTCAGTGAGTTGCAGAGTGTTTCCTGTGTTTCTAGAGGAAATGAGGCATAGGTTATATTATTTCACTAAAACTATCTACATGCATATTCACGTAATTTTGGACTATTGCAGTATAAGTACAATAACAATAATAATTAGAAGAATTTGAATTGTGATTTTCTCAACCTCTCATTTAAAGATATCAGTACTTGTTTATAACATTTGTATATATAGACAAATTAAATATAATATGCATAAATATAAAATAAATAACTTTTATAACTTTTCTGTCTTGCGAAAAGTGGATAGTCAAATTGAATAAAAGCACAAATACATTTAAATACATGATTTCTGTATCATTTAATTTTTTTTTTTTTTACTTTATTATTAGCACTACGAATAATAAAGGGAAGATTATGAATCAGCACCATGGAGCAAATCCGTGGCTATACAGTATATGTCTTGAAAAGGTATGAAATTTAAAAGCAAGGACTCCAGGAAGATTAGCCACAGTTAAACAGTCCAGTGTCTAATGGTAATCGAAGTTCACCTCTCTATTTTTAAGACCAGGCTTAAAACCTTCCTTTTTGACAAATTAATCTTATAGTTAGGGCTGACTGGGGGACCCTGAGGGGGTCAGCTGGTGTCTTCTTTTGCACAACTGACTTCCCCTTTCGACGTCCTTTAGTTTGCCCCTAGTTATGCTGCTATAGGCCTAGGCTGCTGAGGGACCTCTCTTGATGCACTGAGCCCTTCTTTAGCTACCTATGTATTTACTATATATACCATTATCGCATTACACTCACTCTGTTTCTCCCTGCGTCCTTTCTCCGACTGTCCCTGGTCCCAGAGCTGGATGCTTCAGATCTGTGGTTGTTCTCCCACCAACTGGCCTAGTCTCCATCTGTGGGATGCTGCTGCTGACCTTCCTCCAGCCCACTGCTTCCAGCTGCCGATTTCCACCAATCTACTCTGCACTGCCCTTACTATACTTGATTTGCTCATCTACATATTTTTGAATTTACCACCAGCTATATATGTAGTATATTTAATGCCAGAGCCGTACACCATAGCAGTAAACTATAATCAATTTCCATGTTAGTTGTACTTTGCATGTATCATCTCTCTTATCATGCATGTATCAAATTGTGTGTTTTATGGTCCTTGTTTCTGTATGGTGTTTCAAATTTGTGCTCCATGTGCCCCCTTTTAACTTTGAGCACCTGCCCCTCCAAAGGTCTCTGCACAGCCCTGCTACCCAGGGAGTTTTCGTAGCTTTTTGACATTCTGGTTTACATCCATCCCAAAGCTAATGCTACACACTGCCACTGAACATATGAACTCACTGGACAATCTGGAACGTATCTCCCCCAATTCACCAAAGTTTATCCAAGTTGATTTCAACCACTGTTTCCCCGGGAAAGCCCTAAAAGGTTTTCAACAATATATTACATGTACCACATGCTTGGGGAAGACGCTGAACAAATGCTACGGGTCAGTTCCAGATGCATACAGGTCTGTTGCTGTCCTCCCTCTAGGCTCTGCTGACTACAGTACTGTTCTACTCATTCCAGAATACATTCCTAGTATACGGAAAGCCAATAAAGTCACCCGTAACATCAAGCAGTGGACCAAAGGCAACATTCTAGCCCTACAAGAATGCTTTGAGTCCACAGACTGAAATAACCTTTTGACTCCCTCCAACAACATCAATGAGCAGGTCGACACCATCTCTTCCTACATCTCTTTCTGTGTGGACAGCATTATCCCCTCCAAAACTGTCACAATCTTTCCCAACAATAAACCCTGGATTACCAAGGAGCTCAAACAAATCCTTAACAAGAAGAAAAGGGTCTTTTTCTCTGGTTCTGAACTAGAGGAAAAAAGAGGTCAACAGGGAAGTTAAGCATGCCATAAAAGAAGCCAAGCTGATGTACAAAAGCAAAGTTGAGGATAAATTCACACAGAGGAACCTCCGCTCAGCTTGGCAAAGCTGCTATGAACACTGCTACCAACTACCAAAACACCAACCATGTGGACGGTAGCAGCCCTGCATCTCTTCCCAATGACCTCAACTCCTTTTATACCAGATTTGAAAGAGAGAACACCGCACAGCTGGAAGAGATTAAGACCACACTTCAACCCACTGACTGCACACTCACCTTCAACATAGAGGATGTGACAAGAGACCAGAGGAGGACTAGAGAGACCAGCTCGCCCGGACAACATCAGTGGTTGTGTGCTCAGGCATTGTGCGGAACAGCTGGGAAGTGTTTTTCAGACCCTCTTCCAAAACTCCCTTGACAGCTGTACAGTTACTCAGTTGTGGAAACATTCCACAGTCATCCCCATCCACAAGAAAAGTACAACCAAAGTACTCAATGATCAGACCTCTGGCTCTCACCTCCCTCGTGATGAAGGCAATGGAGAGAATTGTGAAACAACACGTCATCGGAGTAACTAACTCACAGACTGACCCTCTCCAATTTGCATATCGTTCGAGCAGAGGTGTTGATGATGCCAAAATATTCATTCTGGACACTTAACACAGTCACCTGTAACACCCGAACACTTCAGCAAGACTCCTGTTTGCCGACTTTTCCTCGGCATTTAACACCCTCCAGTCTCACATCCTGGCTCACAAACTCTCCTCACGCCTCCACTTGGATCATCAGCTCATCCCATGGTTATTGGACTTTTAAACCCACAGATCACAGAGGGTACGGGTCAACAACACCTTCTCTGATTTACAACACACCTCCACTGGTTCTCCTCAGGGCTGTGTCCTCTCTCCGCTACTCTTCATCCTATACACGGATTTACTGCAGATCCACACAGCCCAATTCCCAACTGGTCAAATATGCAGACGACACAGTCCTCCTGTCTCTGCTGTCAGGACCTTCTCAGTCCCACAGCTCAGTCCTCCAGGAGTTTGTGGACTGGTGTGACAACTCTTGTCTGGTGCTGAATGTTAAAAAAACAAGGAGATGGTGGTGACCTTTTCCAATAAGCAGATGGCACTGGCTACAGCTGTCACCACCACATCCATGGAATGCCTATTGAGCTTGTGGAGGAGTACAAATATCTGGGTACCATCTTTAACAGCCAGCTGAAATTCTCCTCCAACACAGAGATTATCAGGAAATGTCACCAGAGGCAGTATCTCCTAAGGAAGCTCAACTCTTTTGGAGTAAATAAGAACATTCTCCAGACATTCTATTACTCCTTCATAGAGAGCACCATCACCTTCTCCAGCACCTGCTGGTTCTACTCCATCAGCCTCCAGAACAGAAACCGCCTGCAGAGGACTGTCACTGTATGCTAAAAAATTATAGGACTGCCTCTCAGGACTCTGTCTGTAGTGTATGAACACTTAACATGTAGACCGGAAAACTGGATCATCCGTGACCCCTCACATGCTCTCTTCTCAGCATTTGAGTGGCTTCCTTCTGGTCGACGGCTTCGCTGCCCTGCATGCAGGACACAGAGGAGAAGGGCTACCTTTGTACCCAGGGCAGTCCAACTCCTCAACTCGTAAACCATAGCGCACCCCCCCCCCCCCCCCCCCCGGCCGCCCTCCACCCACCCACCCTCCCACCACACATGTACTTTAACATGGACCTCTGTGAACTATGCCATTTTGCACTCTGCAATTTATAGATACCGTGATATATTCTTGGATCTACCTCATTGCCATATAGCACCTACTTTTCATTCATATTTGCACTATGTATGACATATTTGCACTCGTATGTTACTAAGCTGTGTTTTTTGTCTTATTTCTCTCTTTTTTATTTTTATTACTATATTACTTGCTCTAGATTTGTATATATGTTTATCCCTATTTCTTTATTACATCATTGTTGCACTGCCTGCTCTACGTGCCTTTTTAATTGCCCCCTGGTGACAAATAAAGTTTTCTGAATCTGAATCTGAAGACTGCCATCAAGCACGAATTTTGTGTGGCTTTCAGTACCCCATTTGCCATCTGCATACTACCATTTTCTACTATATTGAAAATTTCAAGTTTGCTGAAGGTTTGGATCATGTTGTAAGCCAGCCTTTTCTGTAAAGATCATAAAAAAACACTCCACAGAAGAGTCTTATTTCTATTGATGAAATAAAATATTTTCATTTTCTAAAAAGCTGCTTTTTGAATTGCACTTTAGCAAAGCAGCTAATAGAAAACAGCCATGCTTAAGGTTTTCAGAGTCTGCTAGAAGATTAAGTTCCCAGCATTCTCAAAAAGCTACAAGCAAATTAGCTCATGCTTGCTCTTTAATGCCCATACAACACTTGGGCCACTGCTGACCTTCATGTATCAGTGTTATTGGTTCTACTGACCCCAGGACCTTGTAGCAAGAGAATCTGCCTTTATTTACAGCTAATAGAAGGTGCTGTTCTGTATGCTATACTGTAGCAAACACGTGCAAGTGGTCTGTAAATGACTCCCTTCAGGATTGATCTGAAATGTTCTGGCTTTCTGACTGGTTACTTACTGGTAGTGCTGAAAGAGAAAAATACAGTCCTTCATATACCTCAGTCTAACTTAAAATCCTCATCACATCACCAACAAAGCGGAAGAAAAACAGCTACCATGATATTCATATATGGTTGGTGCAGCTGGAAGCCAGACTAACACAAGCTTCTTTTTACCAGCTCAGACAGATAAAAATGCAAGAATTTCAGAGAGGCCCTGCCAGACCTTAAGCATCAAGCCAGACAAACACCTGAACTTCATCCATCAATAAACTGGTTGGGCAACTCCATTTGTACTGCCTAAACATCTGTACAATCATCCAGCTCAGACATTTTGGGGGATTTCTCAGTAGCAATATAATCTGAAAAAAACTTCTAATATTACCTGTCTTTGCATCTCTTCTTCAACATTGGTTATATTCCTTGTAAGTAAAGATTCGAAATAATGATTCGTGCTCTCTTGAATTAAACTTTTTTTGCCCTGTAACCCAAAATAGCATCAACATGCATATATGTTTTCATTTCATTCAAGTCAGGCCTCATGTTATGCCCCTTGTGATTTTGTCCTGATTCCACATAAAATGAAGCAAAGAATGTTGACCTATTCTTTGACCTCTGCATGAAATTCCCCAATCACTTTGCAGCGACTGTGGAACAGCAGACCACAAATAACACTCTCCAGCAGTGAGAGAAAGAGTCAAAATGGGTTTTGACTTTTAAAACAGGGAGCTTACAATCTCATGGAGTCATGAGGGATGTCTGGGAAGCCACTGAACTAGAACAATAGTCAACTGAACCACCGGGGGACCCCGCTGCAATGTCAACCCAGCTGAGAGGCCTCAATAGGGGGCAAACAGAGGTGAGTTAAGATGGGTTGTTGTTGAATTACAAAGGGCAAATGTCTCAGGTCAGACTCAGCAGTTTTGCAGAATTACCCTGCTCTTTCTTGATTTCCTTCCTCCTCATATTGAGAGCATGGATCTGTAAGAGCTTTAATGATTTCAGCAAAAGTGTTACTCAGGTAGTCAGGTGGGTTAATATGGAAAAGGAGAGTGCAAATATCAAAGCATGACTCTTAATCCCAGTCCACTGAGTTAAATCATTGTAGAATGAGCTAATGTGCTGCAGTTCAAGCAGGATTATGATGAATTTATTTTTATTCATGTTTACAAACTTCCATCAGGAACAAGAATATAAGACGAGAGGAAGAATAAGACTGGCTTACTCAGCAACGTCTGCGGTTTGCATCTTGTCAAGAACAGGTTAAACTTGTACTCTCATAGGGGATTTCGACCAAAGAGCACCAGGTGCTAGGTTGGTTCAAAGTTGAGAGCCAGTGCTTTTTTGGTTCAAATCTCGTGCCGCCCCAGAACGGGTTTGTGTTTCCATTCAGAAGGAGCAAAGTTGGAGCTGCGTCATTGCGCCACCACAAAACGTGTGTACGTACTGCGTACGTAGCCGTTCAACAGCGTTCACGCCGTACGGAAACCCACACAACAACAATGGAGGACTTCATTGGAGTGGTGTTCATGGCTTTGCTAGTGTGTCTCACCATCGCTGAACAGCAAAACCTTCTGTTAGGGGTTACCCATCGGCGTCGCCGTTCCAATGCCCGGCGGTCACGTTTGAGAAGAAAGCTAATTATCAAAGACATTTGAACACTTAACAGTAAACGTGCTAGCGTTAGCTTAGCTACTTAGCTTCGACTACGCTTGCATTGACTACTTAGCGGTTAAACACGCGCAATAAGTTGATGACCATATCTATGTTTATCTTTTTAGATGTTTTTAGATGTCACCCCGCCCTCTTCCCGTGACGTGCTCGGCTCTCAACTCTGGCCACCTCTGGCCCAGCAACGAGTTGGTGCCCGAAACGGCCCCAGTTTTTGGAGCCCGGAGCCGCAGCTCCGGTGGTCGAAACACAAAAAACCGGCGCCAAGTCGGGCGCCGGCTCCAACTCCGAACGGGCTCCACCCCGGTCGAAAAGAGGGTTCAGTGCACCTATTATATAAGTTTTTGATTTTCTGACTTCTGCTCTCTGTTATGCTTTTCTATAAAATTTTGATTCTCTCAATGTGGGAAAGCTACATTTTGACAGATTCCTGCCCCTTTACCTCTCAAACAGGAATTATCAATCTGAACTTAGTTCATCTACTTCATCCAAACTGATGGAAGAAAGCATGTATTTGCTGCTGTGCATAAATCATCTAATTGGCTCAAATAAATAAGTCTACCACTGGTCCAACCATACTTGAAATTCCTAACGCACTCCGCATTTATGGCAGTTTGCCTGAGAAAGTAAATTCTTCAGTTTCCAAATGGGGGCCAAATAAGGCCCGAAGCTCAAACAGCCCCTTTGGAGAGATTTATACATCAGCTGGGTTCCTGTTTTACTTGGAGGACTAATAAATCCGCTGAGTACTGTGATGGTGGAGAGTGTGTTGCCTTCCTGCTCTGACATTTTGACATAATGTCAAGTGTGTAAAGTGCCACGTTCGACTGGGTGGGAGTGTGTTGCTGGCAGTGTAAAATGGTTCTGATACAGAGTTTAAAGGTGAGTAAAATCAAGCTGTAGTAAATCAAAGAAAAGTAAAACAAATGACTCATTCTAAATACTGCCAAAAAAGAATACCGAGTGGTAACATTTATCCACTGAAATCATGAGTGACTGAGTCATATTCATTAAACTCGTAATTCAATATACTTTAAAACAGATCATTCACTCTGCAAACATGTTAGTTTGTCTAAGCTACTTATCTAAATTTGCAACCCTGAAAGTTTGAATCATGAGTTGCTATTTCAGACAAGCACCCAAACAGGATGAAAAAAGATGGTGTTCAGAAAAAAATCTAAATAAATATTTTTGTAAAGCAGAACGTACTGTGTGCCAGCTGTACCTGATCTTTTCATGAACAATCCACTGTCAATCTTGTGGATAGCACAAAGGTGGGGATGTATTTTCACATGCAAATAAAATCACAACCACATGGTTAACACACCATAAGTAAGCATAACAATCAGCTGACAGGCATAAGTGCTTGCTTCTTCTCTAAATGGTTCAGACAAAGTATGAACAACATACAGGAGATTATTTACAGTGAAATTTATAACAGTGGATTGACTTTTTATTTCAACTATTTTGATTGCCATCACACCCAGTTTTGTGTCCAACAAAGGACACAAAATTATTATTTTTATTATTCCACCTCGAAATCAGCATGTTGGGTTTTGAGGCTCAAAAGAATTCCATAAAGTGGATGGCAAGAGGCCAAATACCATGGATCACTGAGGAAGCAGCTATTTGATCATGGTCAAGCCACAGTGAGTGGTGAGTGGGCTCTGGCTTTGGCTGCTTCACCCCTTGTCTGGTTACAACCAAATCACTGCAAGCTACAGACAACAAAATACCCTATTAAACAAGGAAATGATGAATATCAGATTTGCAATTGTGGCTCACTTTGGACACAGGTTGAAAACCTCCAAATATAAAAGCCTGCCATTGAGTTTTAATCAAGAGGGAGCATGGCCACATATCATCAATGTTAAGTCATTTAATATAGGTTTTAGTCATGAGAGAAGTCTAGCATTTTGCAAAGACCTAAAACCAAAACTCACCTGATTTGCAAGAGCTTGGAATTTCACTCTTGGGAAAAATTTCCCCCCAAAAAATGTACAATTTGCAGCACTTCAAAGCCTTGTCTTGTGTGTAGCTGAAAACAAACATGTTTTCATCATTACTGGACTGAGGCAGTGTTGGATGGTGCTAATAGGTCTGCTCTGGACAGTGTTCACCGATCTGTTGTTGTTGAATTAGTGGTGGCTACAGGATGCTTTTCCTCATTTGACCACAGCACAGTGAGGCAAGAATGAAGAGATGCTGCCAAGCCAAAATCAATGGTACACACACACTGAAAATTGCAATAAAAATATAGACTTATGAGACAATAAGAGTTTTTACACTAGTTTACAGCAATTGGGTCCCAGAAAACCTCAGTTTAAGTGCAAATCTCAAAGTAGATTGTGTTAGCTTGTAGTGAAGTTTCATTTTAATCTTAACTTGCCTTTTGTTTTTCCTTGTCAGCCTGTTACCTATTGACAGAAATAAGTAAGTGGGGAGGGCAAGTCTCTACTTAATGCAGACTTCCTCTCTTGTGTGGTTGCATGTTAAATGACATCCTCCCTGGTCACTACTGCTTTTATAACACTTCCCAGCACATATTTTAGAGTTGACAGGGCGAGAAGGTCTTGTAGTTTTCACATTTTACCAGCCACACTTTCTGTTTGTAAAGCCTACAGTGGAAAATATCCAATCTGAAAACAGCTGGGATGGGTGACATAGGAAAACAAACCTCTCATCTGCACAAGCGTGTGAAAGGAATTCCTTCTTGGATATCATCCACCTTTCAAAATGACTTTATTTTGGCAATTTATGGTATTTTGTCACATTTCTTTTTAGGTTTACCTAAACTGTCAAAATATGTCGTGAGAGAAGATCAAGTCATGTGAAGGAAGAGACAAACAGTTCAAGAGGAATAGATCTACGGTGGAAAGCAGCTACACCATAAGCATAATTTTCAGAAAACATCTTCATGTTGGGGGAGACGAGAGTCAAAGTGGAGAAGCTGTCAGGACGCAGGGGGTTTGAGCCCAGAGTGCAGGCAATCAGAAGGCAAAACAGATTCGAAACTAGGGACTTTATTTAAGGAAACACAAGAAACTGGTTGAGCAAACCAACGTAAACCAAACTCTATACAGAAAACAACGAATTTAACTAAAACTAAACAGAACTCTAAACTAATCAACACTAAAGAACAAAACTGGCAACTATGTGGGCTAGAACCAAAACGGCTAGACTCAGTCCATCAAGTCCAACCGGGGGGGGACGCAGACAGGTCCTAAAGCCAGTAGTCTAATGGCGGCGCATGCCGGGCCTGCCGACGTGCAGCGGAGACAGGCAGCTGCAGGAGAGCAGCGGGGACAGGTGGCTGCAGGAGTGCAGCAGAGACAAAGTGGCTGCAGGGGTGCAGCGACGGGGAGCCGAGGCAAGGACAGACGGGGGAAGCTCCTGGAATGAGCCAGGCAGGACTGAGCAGGCGGGGGGGAGTCCAGAGCCAAAGCGAACCTGGGCGAAGCGGCTGGCAGAGAGCCAGCAGAGGCAATGAACCAGCGGTGGCTGGTGGGTCGAGTCAGGCTTTAACTGCCGCTGATGAGTGACTGGACACAGCTGCGCTCTATCCGCAGCTGTGTCCAATCGGCTGGGATTGTCCGCTGGCCGGGGGCGTAAAACCGAGGAGGGAGGGACCATGACAGAAGCTTTTTCCTTTCACTCCTGAGCAGTTTAAAAACTGCCATGCCACTCCAAGAGCATCAGGTTCACTGTTAGGTAATGCCTTTAAATGGACAAAAAAAAGTGTTGTGATGTTATAAAACTGCATTCCTCTCTGTTGTTTTGGCTATTTAGTGGGAGACAGGACATACAAGCCTTTCAACCTCTTGACCACTCATGTTTAACTGCCATCGCTATGTTGGCACAAGGTCAGAGGTGAATGATTGTCATCAATTGCCTGCATCCTCTCTTAAAGAGAAAGTGTGAGAAAAACTGTCGTGAAAGCAGGAAGTGTTCAGAAAAATAATTTAAAAAAGACATTTCCAACAACTATTCTCCTTGACTAACCGCTCTACTTTATCTCTTGCAATGTCAAAGTAGATGCAGGTTATCCTGTGAAGGAAAAAATATATTTGACTGCTGTGTTGACCATTTGCTTCCAGTCTCTTTCTCTGCCACAAGTCATTACTCGCCGTGTCATGAAAGGCTCCTGAGCCTCAAACAGCAACTTAAATGAACTCTGCCTTTCCCATTCCCATGGGGGCCACTTTCCCACACCTATCCTCCATCCAAAACATACAGAAAAAAGCAGTTGGCATGGCATCCAAAAAATCCCTCTGTTGCAGCTACAGAACTCATGTTTCCAGCAGCCTGTTAACGAGTTGTTTTTTTAAAAAAAAGAAACCCTCAAAATTCAACCTCCTTTTGGAGACCCATTTTAAGCCACAACAGAAAGAAATTTCAAGGCAAAAAGTTGTAAATTTAGAGAGGTCATTCAACATACTAATAACCAAAACTACAAATGGAATATATTGCAAGAAAAATGCCTCTGCATCTGAAAATCTGTTCTTACCTGCACACTGGTGCCACTTTTTCTCACGCTTTCTTCTCTCCCACTCTGCCTTGTTTCTACCTCTCCATTTTCCCTGCCTTCAGACCCCCCTCAAGGAGAGAAAGAGGGCAAGAGAGGGGAGTACCAAATAAGACACTTTCCTCCTCCTCCTCCACCCCTCTTGCGCTCAAAACAAGAGAAGTAATCCCAAACGCGTGCCAGGTTGCTACTGAACTCGATTCTGTGTATATGTGTGCGCACATGTGGATGTCTGTACAGCCTCAGGACTGGATCAGGATACACTCTTGATACTGCTGGCTTTCGTTCCTCCTGTCAACTGCCAAGAATTATTTGAAACAGGCTATATAAGGCCAAGAAAGTGGCTTGAGGCTCCTTACAATTCCGATACCCAAAACGAGAGAGCAAAAAGCTGTCTAGGGGCACACAGTATCCCTCTGTATCCCTCCCTTTGCTAACCCGCTCTGTCTGTTCCTCTCTCTTTTCTCCTCCCTCCTTTCCTCACAGTTCTCTCTGTAGCTGTTTACACATGCTTGACAGAGAGACTGAGAGGGAGAATGAGACAAAGAATAACATTCCTGTTCTTGTTTCTGCACTGCAAAAAACATAATAAAAAAATTAGCAGTTTACTTTGATGTCATGACTTTGGTTTTACTTCATCACCTTTGCTAACATACTGAGGTAGCATGTTTCATCGACTATTCATGTGCATGCATGAACAAAAATAAAGTCCCTGTGCTTGTCACTAAAAACACAGAAATATAGTTGGAGTATGTTATGACATTACGTTTTGGGTCTGCTCTCTCATTGAACCTCTTTTGAACAAACTATGGATGCATGACATTGAATTTTTGGCAACATCCAGTGTTTCCCAACTCATTTTGAGTTTTTACACCCTTTTTGCCTATAATATCACGTCCCTCCCTCATGGAATGATATAAATATTATTATTCCTAATCATATCATGATGGCCCACTGGTAGATGCAGACAGAAAATATAATGCTTTTCAAAGGCAAAAAACTACTTCAGCTTGATTTAAAACATGCCATATGTGATATTATGTTACATTTGCAAACAAATCTGTGAACTTCATCCTACTCGGATGTTGTTTTTCTTGACAAAAGCCACAGCAAGGATCTGTTACACAAGTTGCAAAACAAGTATTTAATGTAATCTCTGACCACAGGGATCATGTGAACTAATATATATATATATATATATATATATATATATATATATATATATATATATATATATATATATATATATATATATATACACACACTATATTGCCAAAAGTATTCGCTCACCCATCCAAATAATCAGAATCAGGTGTTCCAATCACTTTCATGGCCACAGTTGTATAAAATAGAGCCCCTAGGCATGCAGACTGCTTTTACAAACATTTGTGAAAGAATGGGTCGTTCTCAGGAGCTCAGTGAATTCCAGCGTGGAACTGTGATAGGATGCCACCTGTGCAACAAATCCAGTCATGACATTTCCTCGCTCCTAAATATTCCACAGTCAACTGTCAGCTGTATTATAAGAAAGTGGAAGTGTGTGGAAGTGGGAATGACAGCAACTCAGCCACGAAGTGGTAGGCCACGTAAACTGATGGAGCGGGGTCAGCGGATGCTGAGGCGCATAGTGCCAAGAGGTCGCCAACTTTCTGCAGTCAATCACTACAGACCTTCAAACTTCATGTGACCTTCAGATTAGCTCAAGAACAGTGTGCAGAGAGCTTCATGGAATGGGTTTCCTTGGCCGAGCAGCTGCATCCAAGCCATACACCAAGTGCAATACAAAGCGCCGGATGCAGTGGTATAAAGCACGCCGCCACTGGACTCTAGAGCAGTGGAGACGCATTCTCTGGAGTGACGAATGGCGCTTCTCCATCTGGCAATCTGATGGATGAGTCTGGGTTTGGCGGTTGCCAGGAGAATGATACTTGTTGGACTGCATTGTGCCAAGTGTAAAGTTTGGTGGAGGGGGGATTATGGTGTGGGGTTGTTTTTCAGGAGCTCGGCTTGGCCCCTTAGTTCCAGTGAAAGGAACTCTGAATGCTTCAGCATACCAAGACATTTTGGACAATTCCATGCTCCCAACTTTGTGGGAACAGTTTGAAGCTGGCCCCTTCCTCTTCCAACATGACTGTGCACCAGTGCACAAAGCAAGGTCTATAAAGACATGGATGACAGAGTCTGGTGTGGATGAACTTGACTGGCCTGCACAGAGTCCTGACCTCAACCCGACAGAACACCTTTGGGATGAATTAGAGCGGAGACTGAGAGCCAGGCCTTCTGGTCCAACATCAGTGTATGACCTCACAAATGCGCTTCTGGAAGAATGGTCAAAAATTCCCATAAACGCACTCCTAAACCTTGTGGACAGCCTTCCCAGAAGAGTTGAAGCTGTTATAGCTGCAAAGGGTGGACCGACGTCATATGGAACCCTATGGATTAGGAATGGGATGTCACTTACGTTCATATGCGAGTCAAGGCAAGTGAGTGAATACTTTTGGCAATATAATGTATGTGTGTGTGTGTGTGTGTGTTAGGACTGCAGCTATCTATTAGTTTCGTAATCGATCTAATTCCGTGCTTCACATGCGCATTACAGCATCATAGTAAGATGGTGCTGATTGAGCGGCAGTCGGTTGCAGCAGCTCTGACCCTTCTCTTTGTTTATAGTGACTTTTTCGCACTTTTATGTTTCCTCTACTGTTTTCTACAGTCATCGCTCCGGCAAACGTCAATTCCTTGGTGTTAAGCTGGTGAGACTGCTGCTGTGTTTTTTTTTATTTTTTATTTTTTTTTTTACTGATTTCTGGACTTAAATACCGCATAGGCAAACACTCTCGGTCGTAGCCCAGCTGTTGTTTACACACGGGAGCAGCTGTTGGCGCTTAGCCAAGCTAGGCTACATCCCGAAGCACGATCGGAGATCCCCGCCTAACTACGGAGGAGAAGGAGGGGATGCAGAGCCGGAGCAAAACGCCGCAAAAGGAGACGACGGTACAAAACATGCCTTCCATCAGTTATCATTGGAAACGTGAGGTCTCTCCTAATAAAGACGGGTGAGCTAGCGGCGCTAACGCGGCTACAGCGGGAGTACCGGGAGTAGGGCTGCCACAAACGACGCGTCGACGAATCGCCTGAGCACGATACGTCATCAAAAGCGGAAGTGAGCGCGCAATGCAACAGAAATCACCGTCCGAGTGGAGCGCGGAACACTCATGGACATCCGCGCTGTATCGTGCATATATAGTATATGCACGATGCGGCGCGGATGTCCGTGCTGTATCGTAAACGCGGATGTCCACGCTGTATTGTGCATATATAATATATGCATATACTATATATGCACGATACAGCGCGGATGTCCATGCGTGTTCCGCGCTCCACTCGGACGGTGATTTCTGTTGCATTGCGCGCTCACTTCCGCTTTTGATGACGTATCGTCCTCAGGCGATTCGTCGACGCGTCGTTTGTGGCAGCCCTAACCAGGAGTGCAGTCTACTTCACTTCACGGAGACCTGGCTGAACGAGCTAACCCCGGACTCACTGGTGCAGCTCAATGGGTTTCATCTGATCAGAGCAGACAGAGACACGAGGGAGAGTGGTAAGAAGAAAGGCGGAGGAGTAGCGATGTTTGTAAACAACAAGTGGTGTAACCCTGGGAACATTTATATGAAGGAGCAGCGGTGTACCAGGGACATTGAGCTGCTAGCTGTTAGCATCCGGCCGTACTACCTGCCGAGGGAGCTTTCACATGTTATTGCAGTAACGGTGTATATCCCTCCCTCGGCCAACGCCAACTCAGCCTGCGAGCTCCTCCACAGTGTGGTTTCACGGTTACAGACAGCGCATTCTCAAGCCTTCTTCCTCATCACAGGGGATTTTAACCATGCTTCCCTGGCTACCACTCTTCCCACCTTCCATTGGTTCGTGGAGTGCCCCACCAGGGACAACAAAACTCTGGATCTGCTCTATACAAACACAGCAGAACATATATAACATAGTTGCTCTCCCCTTCCCCCGCTTGGCTGCTCAGACCACAACCTTGTCCATCTGCTCCCTGGTTACACACCTCTGGTGAAAAAACGATCCCCAACCAAAAAGTGTGTGAAGCAGTGGTCTGAGGAGGCCAGTGAGGCACTCCAAGACTGTTTTAACACCACAGACTGGGAGGTGCTCTGTGGGCCGCATGGACAGGACTGCATCACGGAATACATAAACTTCTACTTCGAAACCACCGTACCCACTAGGAGGGTACGGTGTTTCTCAAACAACAAGCCATGGGTGACTCCTGAGCTGAGAGCCTTGCTGCTGGAGAAAAGGAGGGCCTTTAAGTCTGTTGACAGAGAAGACCTGAGGAGGGTACAGAGGGATCTTAAAAGGAAGATCAGGGAGTGCAAGGCCAGCTACAGGAAGAAAATTGAGGATCAGCTGCAGAACAACAACACAAGAGAGGTCTGGGAGAGGACTCCAGACCATATCAGGGCAGGCCAAGAGCAAAAAGGGGAAGCCTGAAGCTGGGGACAGAGACTGGGCCAACAAGTTAAACCTGTTTTTCAACAGGTTTGATACTGGTCTCATCCCCTCCCCCTCCAGCCTGAGCATTGTCCAGCCGGCCTCCAGCTCCTCCTGCCTGCTCGCCCCCTCTCCCTCACCTCCTTCACCACCACAATCTCCTGGACTCTCCTCTCTCCCCCCATCTCCACCTCCTCCTCTCTTCACACCAACAGTGGATCAGGTGAGAATGCAGCTCAGGAAGACCAGAGCCAGGAAAGCCATGGGTCCTGATGGCATCAGCTCCAGACTCCTCAGGGACTGTGCAGACCAGCTCTGTCCTGTGGTCTGCTACATCTTCGACCTAAGCCTGAGACTGGAAAGAGTTCCTGCCATGTGGAAGACTTCTTGTGTGGTTCTGGTCCCAAAGACCTTGTGCCCCAAGGAGCCCAACCAATACAGACCTGTGGCCTTAACCTCTCACCTGATGAAGGCACTGGAGAGGATCGTCCTGAACCATCTTCGTCCCCTGGTGAGTCCAAACATGGATCTCTTGCAGTTTGTGTACCAGCCTGGGATTGGGACGGATGACGCCATCCTCTACCTGCTGCAGAGATCCCTGTCTCACCTGGAGGACACTAGAAACACCATGAGGATCACGTTCTTCGACTTCTCCAGTGCCTTCAATAGAATCCAACCCTCACTGCTGAGGGTGAAGATGGAGAGAGTGGGGGTCAGTGACCAGCTGGCTGCATGGACCCATGGACTACCTCACAGACAGACCACAGTATGTGAGGCTACAGGACTGTGTGTCTGATGTGGTGGTCTGCAGCACAGGAGCCCCCCAGGGTACAGTTCTCTCACCTTTCCTTTTCACCCTCTATACATTGGACTTCTGCTACTCCACAGACAGTTATCATCTCCAGAAGTTCTCTGATGACACTGCCATCATAGGATGCGTGTCAGAGGGGAATGACTGTGAGTACAGGAAGGTCATCATGGTCTTTGTCTACTGGTGTGAGCAGAACCACCTCCAAATGAATGCCAGCAAGACAAAGGAGATGGTGATCGATTTCCACAGGAAACCCTCAAACACTCCACCGCTGAACATCCAGGGACTTGACATTGAGAGAGTGATGACCTACAAGTACCTGGGTGTTCACCTAAATAACAAACTGGACTGGACAGATAACACTGACTCTCTGTATAAGAAGGGTCAGTGTCGTCTATACCTGCTGAGAAGACTCGCATCATTTGGTGTGAGCAAGCCACTGCTGAGGACCTTTTATGACACTGTGGTGGCATCGGTGGTCTTCTATACAGTGGTGTGCTGGGGAGGGGGATGCTCTGAGCATGATAAGAACAGACTAAATAGACTGATAAAAAGAGCCAGCTCAGTCTGTGGCTGCCCCCTGGACTCCATGGAGGTGGTGGGAGAGAGGAGGGTTCTGGCCAAACTGTCTTCTATCATCAGAAACACCTCTCACTCTCTGCATCAGAGTGTGAACTCCTTAAGAAGCGGATTCAGCAACAGACTGGTACACCCTAGGTGTAAGAAGGAACGTTTCCGCAGGTCGTTTATTCCAGCATCTCTTAGATTGTACAATGCCGCACTATAAACTCCACCGTGTACTGTTTACTGCTGCACTTTTTTCTTCCCCCATTTTAGAAACGTATCCTCCTACTTATGTGCAATAACTGATACCTCATCCTCTTGTATATAATCTTCTACATGATATTTATAAAAAAAAAATCTGTACTATACTGATTACATAATATTTGATGTCCTATATGACAACCTTAAGCTTAATTACGTCCTTGTTGCACTGCCTGCTCTACGTGCCTTTTTAATTGCCCCCTGGGGACAAATAAAATTTCCTGAATCTGAATTTAATTGTATTCCCAAGGTATATAAGAGGCCATTTCATGTCATAAGCAGCACTGCACATGCAAAGGCCTAGAAAGGCTTCCTGCTTACATTCAAACCATAACGCTCCTGGGTCAGGCTCCAGGAGAGCGACCGTCCGGGGCTCACGCAGGCTGATCGGCTGTTGGTTGCACTGGTATATACATCTGAATGTTGTCTGCATAACAGTGTAAAGACAGATTATGTTTAGCTATAAATGACCCAAATGGCAGCATATAAAGGGGGAACAGAGTAGGCCTAAGAATTTAACCATGTGGCATCCAACAAGAGAGAGACACACGAGAGGAGGACAGGTCACCAATCACAACTGAAAAACTCTGATCAGTAAGAGCAGAAGTGAACCACCTAAGATTGGTACCACTGATGCCAACATACTGCCTCAGATGAGACAGGAGGACTGTATGGTCTACCGTGTTGTAAGCCGCTGTGAGGTCCAGGAGCACTAGAGACATAGGACGCTTGGCATCAACGGACAATGCAATTTCATTGTAGACCTTTAACAGAGCAGTCTCAGTACTGTGACGAGATCTGAACTCAGACTGAAATTTTTCAAAAATCCCGTTGTTCTCAAGGAAAGACTGTAACTGTATAAAAACAACTTTTTCTAAAACCTTGGACAAAATAGGAAATGAGAAACAGGTCTAAAGTTTGATGTGTGTTCATAAAAGCAGTGGCAAATGCTCCAGCTGTGAGGAGGTGAAGATATGATAGTTTCAGATAATTCCCTGATAGATAAAGACAGTCTGCAGGAGATAGTAAAGTCCAGAGTATGACCAAGGTGGTGTGTAGGTCCGTTAACTGATTGGATTAAATCAAAGCAATCCACAATTTTTTCAAAGTCAGTAGCAAACCGATTAGGCGGACAGCAAATGTGAATATTAAAATCTCAACAAATCAAAAGCTCATCATATGTAGGAGTGCATTCAAATGAAAATTCTTGGATAAAATCCTTATTATATGCAGCTGGGCGGTACACGACAGCACATAAAATCTCACATGTAAGATCAATCACAAATAACTAGTTCAAAAGATGTGTAGTTATTTGTGGAGAGAAGTCGGAATCTAAACTTATCTTTGAGCAGAGGCAAGACCTCCTCCTCTACCAGATGCTCGAGGAGAGCAGCCAACAGGGAGGAGCTCTGAAAACGCACTGTTGTCACCTGGTTTACTTCACGTTTCCATCAACAACAGAAAATCCTGGAAGTGGGAAGTGAAGAAATCGCTACGAAGCGATCTGACATTAATCAGGGCCAAGCGGATTAAGTAGTGGTCTGACTGCTGAGTGAGACAACTGACCGGACAAAGAGGATCTTGTATGCAGCCCCAACTGAGGATCCTCACTGGTCAGCGGCATGGAAGAGGGTACCCGGCTTCAGGGATGACCGGCTTGAGCCATCGGTAGCAATACCCTGGGGAGAGCCGCGCGTCGAAACTGTCAGACTCCAAGGGGTTCCGGACAGATGAATGGTGAGGATCAGAGGTGTAGCACGAAGCCAGGTAAGCCCTGAGTCTAACTTGAATGCCACTTCTCTTACCACGGCGCCTGCAGCGGCTGCAGCTGGGCAAAACGCCAGGTCAACATCGCAGGTATGGAGGAAAAGAGTCCAGGAAAGGTGGCAGTGTCATTAATTGACCCACAGAAGCACATCATGTGAACATGAAAGTCACATGATCACGTGGAACAGGGCAGATGCAATTGTGTGAAGGGCCAAGGAATCAGGTCATGTACAGGACTACTCTTGAAAACAGTCTTCTTCCATCAGCTGGAAAACTCTTTCTTGCCTCCTATGACTGGATTTTCCAACAAGACCTTTGCCACACGGCAAGGCCAGTTAAAGCCTGGATGGAGAACCAGAACATTGGAACCATGGCTTGGCCTTTGCCAAAATGGAGAAGCACAAGTCCAAGAACAAGGCAAATTTGTTTGAATTTGTGCAACAGGAATGGGCTGCTGTACCAGCAGAACAATGTCAGAAGTTGGTGGAGAGCATGCCAAGATGCATGGATACAGCCATCAAAAACAGTGGTTATGCAATCAAGTACTAACTGCTGTGTGTATCATGTGACTAAAACAGACAGAAAAGAAAACATGGAATTCCTAAAAGCACTGTGTTTGGCAGTACAATGCCATAGCTATTGATGTAAGAACTTAAATGGTTTTGTTTATTATCAAGAAAACCATGTAAAATGGCTAGATATCATCTCTTAAACTCTTACATACACACATACACACACACACACACACACACATATATATATAGTGTCAATATTTGCATACTGTACTGTGTACAATACAGTGCTGTATTTTTTGTCCAACATTATTTTTATTTTATAATGTACAGTCAGGCACTGCAATGGCCCCGTCTGATTCATTTATAGGATGCATTTGTGTTTAAGTTGTCATTTTTGAGGACTGTATCATTTTTTTACACTTCATGTGAAAACACAGTAAGAGAAGAGTGTTTTGTATTTAGTAATGCAGTGCCTAGTTTTGCTTCATGGGTCTTAATTTTGAAAACAAAGTTCAAATTTTGACAATAACGTGCGCTTTTGACACAAGTGTGCAGTGCTTTGTGAATTGTGTTCAAATAAAAAAAATAGTGTGCAGTGTGTTGGGAAATGTGTGCTATTTTCAGGAACAGTGTATTATCAATTGAGAAAAACCTGTAAGTTATTTCATTTAGGTGCAATCCCGTGGGGGAGAAGCTGTCATGGCCTCTCCCTTCTCTGTGCTTCACCCCGGACCAGCTGACGAGCCTAGCAATTGGACACAGCTGCAGAAGGAGCACAACTGTGTCCAATCTCATCAGTGGCAGTTAAAGCCTGGCTCGCCCCACCAGTCGCCTCTGGTTCATTGCCACTGCTGGCTCCCCGCCAGCCACTCCGCCCAGGTCCGCTTCAGCTCCGGACTTCCTGCGCCTGCTCTGTCCTGTCCGGCTGCTGGCTGGAGCCCTGGAACTCTCCAGCGTGAGCCCGGTATGATTCCAGAGCTTCCCCCCTCTGTCCCCGTCTCGGCTCCCCGCCGCCTTTTCTCCGCTGCACATTTGCAGCCCTGCACTCTCCGCTGCACGTCGGCAACCCCAGCGCGTGCCGCCTCTGACTGTCGGTTTCTGAACCGGTCTGGCCCCCCCCGTTTGGACTTTGGTTGAAAGTCAGGCCGTGGTGTTTTGTTTTAGTTCTTAGCCCATGTCGTGGCCAGTTATGTTGTTTATTCTTAGTTAGTTTTGAGTTCTGTTTGGGTTTTGTTAAATTCGTTGATTTTTGTATGGAGTTTGGTTTGTTTTAGTTCACTCTGCCAGTGTCTTGTTTCTTTTGAATAAGTCCTTGTTTGAGAATGCCTGTCTGCCTCCTGTGTGCCTGCACTCTGGGTTCGGTTATTAGACCTTCCGTACCATTTGTGTGATAACGCTATCTCCCAACTACCGTGCTATACCTGTAAGGGTGTTGCTATGGAGATTGGAGATGGAGCTTTGTGCCAGGGAAACAGACTACCTTCTTTGA